>NW_026896427.1:0-219462 GCF_033153095.1 Gastrolobium bilobum | reverse complement strand
TCTGCTCATCTTTTCGATCCTAAGTTTATGCGAGGTACTCTTAACCCGCAAATCTTGCATTTTGATCCTGAGATAGAAAAGACCGAAAGGAAACTTAGAAAGGACGCAAAGGCAAAGGAAGCAAAAGAAACCTCAAGTTCATCGGAACCTAAGGAGGAACCAATGGCAGAAAACAATCAACTCGCTCCAAGGACCTTGGGGGATTATATGACTCCAGCCCGAGTTCCACAGACGGCGAGCATTGTTAGACCGACCATAGAAGCTAAAAACTTCGAGCTGAAGCCGGCGCTGCTACAACTGATTCAAAAAGAACAGTTCGCTGGAGGAAGCACAGAGAACCCCTATAATCATCTTGATGATTTCCTATTTTACTGTGATACATTAAAAGTGAATGAAGTTTCTTGTGACGCTATCTTGCTCAGACTATTTCCATGCTCACCGAAGGATGATGCAAAATCTTGGCTGCAGTCTCAACCTGAAGGAAGCATAACCAGTTGGGATGATTTAGCAAGAAAATTCTTAGCCAGATTTTTCTCAGCTTCAAAGATGGCAAGATTCAAATCAAAAATCACCTCTTTTGAACAAAAAGGAAGCGAATCTCTGTATGAGGCTTGGGAGCTATTTAAGGGATTACTCAGGAAGTGTCCTCAACATGGAATTGAAGCATGGGAGAAAGCAAGAATCTTATTCCAAGGGATGACATCCAACACAAGAACACTGGTAAATGCTGCTGCAGGAGGCTCCTTGAAAACAAAAACTCCAGAGGAAGCGCTAGACTTGTTGGAATCTTTAGCTTCTTAAGAATATGACAATGCCCCAGTTGCACAAAGGAGAGCAGGAATTATGAAGCTCGACGATTAGCCCAAAATGAACAAATGCTGCAAATGCACAAGAAACAACAAGAACAATTAGATGCCCTTACTAAACAATTTAATATTTCTCAAGTTTCTTCTGTTAGTAATTCTCAAATTAAATGTGGTATTTGTGCAGAAGCTCATGCGACTGAAGATTGTGACTATATGAGAACAACTGAAAAGCCACCAACAGAGGTCAATGGAATCTAGTACGATCAAAAGAACCAGAAAAATCCAGGAAGAAATCAATATGGTAATCAAGGGTGGAAAAATCCTAACCAACACCCTGGGTTTAGTTACAAGTCTAACTATCAACTGAACCCTCTGTTGCCATTGCAACAACAACCTCCACCTCAAGGCACCACTTCAGAATGGGAAAAGGCTTTTGCACAGCTGTCCAAGAGCACATCAGACTACATTCAAAATGCAGATGCCTTTAGAGATGAAACACGAGCATCATTCCGGAATCAAGAAGCTTCGATCCGGAACTTGCAGACTCAAATTGGTCAGCTGTCAAGACAATGTGCTGAAAGAACCCATGGCACCTTCCCAAGTAACACAGATACAAACCCAAATGCTCAATGTAATTCAATTGTTACTAGAAGTGGGATCGGGATCCAACCTGTGGAAAAGCCACTAGTGGAGAAGAAGGAAAAAGCAGAACCTGTAGCTGAAAAGGAGAAAGAAGAAGATGCAGAAGAAACTGAAAATAGCAGTCCAGAGAAAAAGCTATTCAAATGGGAGAAAAAGAAAGCTCTAGACCGGCAACTAAAACCGGCAGATCCATCTCCCTATGCACGTGTTCCATACCCCCAGCGGTTGAAGCAAGAAATCCAGAAACAACAATACACTAAATTTCTGGATATCTTCAAGAAGCTGCAAGTGAACATTCCATTTGCAGAAGCCCTAGAAAGCATGCCGAACTATGCGAAATTCATGAAAGACCTTCTGTCAAAGAAATACAAGCTGAAGGAGTGCGAAACAGTGGCCCTAACAGAAGAATGCAGCACAATCATCCAGAAGAAACTTCCTCCCAAGCTGAAAGATCCAGGCAGCTTCAGTATTCCTATAGCCATAGGAAATATTGAAGTAGGAAAAGCACTATGTGATATGGGAGCAAGTATAAACCTGATGCCGGTATCCATGTGCAAAGCTCTTGGAATCAAAGAGCTAAAGCCGACTACAGTTTCTCTCCAGTTAGCCGACAGATTGATCAGACGACCAGATGGGGTAATTGAGGATGTGTTAGTAAAAATTGACAAATTTATCTTCCCTGCAGATTTTGTAATTTTGAATATGGAAGAAGATGCCGAGATTCCCCTACTACTTGGAAGGCCATTTTTAGCCACCACAAGAGCAATGATCGATGTGGAGCAAGAAAAAGTGATGCTGAGAATGAACAAAGAAACAGTCACCATTGATGTCTTTGAATCAATGAAACATCCATCAGACGGAGGAGACTGTTTTATGATTGACATAACATAAGAAGAAATTGATGATACTATGAAAGAGGAAAGGGCTCGAGTTAGAACAAATCAGTGAAAAAGCTGAAATAGCAGACAAAGAACCAGTGGTGGAAGGACTACAAAGAAAGAAAGATGACACCCCTCTTGGAGCACCGAAGGTGGAGCTTATGGAGTTCCCTCCAAATCTGAAATATGTCTTCCTTGGTGACAACAACACATGTCCAGTAATCATCAATGTTGAACTGTCAACTAGTGAAGAAGAAAATCTTCTCAAAGTGTTAAAGAAACACAAAGCTGCCATATGATGGTCCTTCTCCGACCTAAAAGGTATATATCCTTCCTTTTGTACTCATAAAATTCTAATGGAAGATGATACTAAACCTATACGGCAGCCACAAAGGAGACTCAATCCAACCATGAAAGAAGTGGTAAGGAAGGAAGTAGTTAAACTATTGGATGCAGGGATGATCTACCCTATATCCGACAGTGCATAGGTAAGTCCTATACAAACGGTACCTAAGAAAGGAGGAGTCACTGTGGTAAGAAATGAGAACAACGAGTTGATTCCAACAAGGACAGTCACCAGTGGAGGATATGTGTTGACTATAGAAGACTAAATGCAGCCACTCGGAAAGACCACTTCCCAATTCCTTTCTTGGACCAGATGTTGGAGAGACTAGCTGGCCATGCCTTCTACTACTTCTTGGATGGGTACTCAGGCTATAACCAAATAGCAGTAGCTCCAGAAGATCAAGAGAAGACAACATTTACATGACCTTACGGAGTCTTTGCTTACCGGAGGATTCCCTTCGGCCTGTGCAACGCTCCAGCTACATTTCAAAGGTGCATGCTTTCCATATTTTCTGATATGATTGAAAAATCTATTGAGATCTTTATGGACGATTTTTCTGTTTTTGGCCCCTCTTTTGACATTTGTTTAGAAAATTTATCTTGTGTTTTACAAAGATCTCAAGAGAGTAATCTTGTTTTGAATTGGGAAAAATGCCACTTCATGGTAAAAGATGGCATAGTTTTAGGACACAAAGTGTCCAAAAAAGGTATAGAAGTTGATAGAGCTAAGATATCTGTTATTGAGAAACTTCCCCCTCCCTCTAACGTTAAAGTCATTCGAAGTTTTCTCGGTCTTGCAGGTTTTTACAGGCGCTTTATCAAAGATTTTTCCAAGATAGCAAAGCCACTATGCAAGCTGTTGGTCAAGGATGAGGAATTCAACTTCACTGATGAATGTTTGTTAGCATTTAATATTTTAAAAGATCGATTGACCACTGCACCTATAATCACCGCACCTGATTTTACACTACCTTTTGAATTAATGTGTGATGCTAGTGATTATGCTATAGGAGCTGTCTTAGGACAAAGAAAGAATAAATTGTTGCATGTGATTTATTATGCTAATAAAATTTTTAATGATGCACAAATGAATTATGCAACCACTGAAAAAGAGTTATTAGCAGTTATCTACGCTTTTGATAAATTTAGACCATATTTGTTGGGGTCTAAAGTAATTGTTTACACTGACCATGCTGCTTTAAAGTATCTGTTGAATAAACAAGATGCAAAACCAAGACTGCTCAGATGGATGCTACTCCTTCAAGAATTTAAAGTCGACATCTGTAACAGCCCGTTGTACACCGGTATTGTTAACATTAATTATGATATTAAGCGCAGTTACAATCACAGTAATTCAATTATAAAAATGCGAATAAACTTTTTCCGATTATTACGCGAGCATTTAAAACAATAAAAAGCGTAATAATTAAAAGTTGTGACCATAACTGTAAAATCTGGGGGAATACTTATTTAAACTATTTTTATATCTTATTTTACTTCATACAAGTCATTAAGGGGTTCCCATAAACCCACTTAACCAAATTTTCAATTTTACGTTTTCTACCATTCCGAACATGGTTCGGTATATTCATTTATACTCTCTCAATTTTCTTCTTGTTCATCTCATCTTTTAGTATCTTTTACGGGACTTAATTACCTTTCTAATGAGCCACCACACGAGTGATTTCGATCTCTTTTGCTGCGGATATCGCCGTTTGAAGTTGGACAAGCAAAACTGCCAACCAACTCCAAAACGGCACTAACATCCCTCACTCCATGAATTAATGCAGAAAATCCACCCATCCAATTGCTCTAAAATTTTTACACCACAAACTAGACACCTCAAACTTCAATTTGATATATCATACTCTTAATTTGATTGAGAAATGAAGCAGGAATAAAATTCCCAAAAACTGCCAGAAACAGCCCCTGCATAGGAGCGTTCTGGACAGTCCGTGTTCCCAGAATTCTACAGGGCTGCGTGCAACCCAACATATTCTCAGATTTTGACACAATGTAGGGGACATCGCAAGCTTAAAAATTGTGTATGGAACGTCCCTATCAGACTTTTGTAGAGGGAGATATGCTCTCTCGGAGTTTGCCTAAATTCTGCCAATTCTACAGAAAATTCGCCAGAGTTTCCTTTGTTTTTCCTAAAATCCCCAAATTTACATAAGCTTTCTAGTATCTCAAATGTACCTAATAACCAATGGGTGACACACACAAGGACCAACAATGCCTTGGGGCACTTACAACCCAACTCAGGGTATAGTTAATACACAATTCATAATATATGGCTCACTTTATAAACCTTTAACTTGTTTCAATCACCCAAGTCTATTTACATGCAAATTTCTCAATACACAATTAATCATGATCCTAAAATAGGCCTAAAGCCCTTTTATCATATTACACATGATTCATGATCCTAAAATAGGCCTAAAGCCCTTTTAGAATTTTGTCCGCAAAATTAACTCACACTTGTCCGCTAACTCAGGATACAGCTGGAGAATCTCATTCTCCCGTTCCCAAGTAGCCTCCTCAGGTGTGTATCTTTACCATTTTACTTTTATCACAGGCATAATCTCCTTTTTGTGATACTTATTATTCCTCGAACCTTCACAAATACTCGTCTATTATGGTTTTGTGACCTTTTAATTCACAATACTTTAAACTTCCTCTGGTTCATAGTTGCACTTTCGCTAATTTGTAGGTAATAATATAACCATATTACAAATTGGTCTGTATCACTTCACCTCATTATCATCTCTATCTATATTTCTGACCCATGGTCTTTCTCAAAAACCTCTAACCGTTTTCATAATAGGATCTAACCGTTCTCATGTATACTTACTGGTTATTCCTGGAATATTTCCAACTCACACTTTCTTTAGTACTTAAGTTCTATCGCTGTCCTTACTGTTTTGACAATACCCCAAACATGCCAGTCCTTTCCATTACTATTACTACTCTTATCATTTCGTTGTTTTCCTAGCTTTCACCCAAGCACATACTTTCTAGTTTCAATGGCACTTTGTCGTATCCTATAATTTCGACTCGCATTAATTTCTATACTTATATACTTTATTTTTCCTTGTCACGTGTCTTCACCTTTTCTTAGGTACTCACCACCATATCTTTCTCTTTGTGATGCGAAACTAACAATCCTCACAATAGTTTATATTTCCGATTAGCCATTTAAGTCCTTTAACCACAAACCCACTCATGAATATTTCCATCTACAAAATCATATTTATAATTTACACTCATTGTTAATCTCTTTATTAACTTAACCATCTCAACTTTATCAACTCAGCCAGCTCCATTCCATAAACTTAGCCCTCTCATAGTCTAAACACAACACTCATCAATGACCTCCACATCAAGGTCTCATGCTTCATATTTTCACCAGCTAACTATTTTTAACTTTTCATTCAATCCCGACGTTGCGATTTAACCATACGTTCCACTTATTTATACCACTTTTTCGTAATCATCGTCATTTAATCATGGACGTCAAACTCAAAACACTATTACCTTACAACTTTACTAACTTCCACCAAACACATTGGCGAATCAATTTCCAAACCTATTTCGGTATTACCTGATGGACCATTCGAAAATGCCATATCTCTCACATACAAGTCCCATCCTATAGGAATTTTTGAAACTTAATTTCGGGTCACATGAAACTAAATCCATCATTGCCATTACTTCTACAATTCACCATCGGTTGGTATACCAATCTCTCGGAATATTCAAAGTTACCACAAGCACTCGACTATACATCATTAGTACCTAACCAAAACAACCCCAACATTATGCATTTTCCACACACTTTCCACCACAAGTGGCATATGCGATTATATATATCACTCCTCAATCTACTCTACCAGTAAGCCAAGCTATCAACTTTTAGGTAACCAATTACAACTCCTGTTTCCAGCTATTTTTACCCATTCATACTTGACTCTATTACCATTTACCTTTTATTAAGGCTAATAAGTCACCATTTTACTTGAACTCTTGATCATCACTAGCCTTCCTAGAAGAACACTTACTCACTTTGTCAACATTAATCACGTTATTATCTCTTTCATCATAAGGCGAGAATTCCAACAAACTTACTACCTCACTTAGAGCCAAAAATTATTTCATCAGACTTACTTTACACACACAATAGTGCGCTTCCATATCACACTTCGAAACTCTTACTCCCTACACCTCACATCTTACATCCAACTTTGACATATTATTGTCCACTTACAAGTATATAACCTCACATCTTACGATAATCACATGGCAAAACTCTCCCAATACAGTGGGTAAAAACATTCCCAGGTTTAACCCCTCGAGCTCTTCCTGTCCTAAGGGCCCCAGATGTAATGACCCACCGATCAGAGAATCCACCCATATGATCCATGCAGTAATGATAACCTACCCCCAGCTGGCCCTGTGCTAGGAGAATCCCTACAACGTTTCTTCTTTGTGCATTTATATCAAACCTCTCTCCTGTACTAATAGTCACATCAATGCGGAACACTTCCTCGTCTCACATTACTCATATAAGATAATAATAGTCTCCGGGAACATAATCCACACGGAGATAACCATACACTCTGGCACATAAGCCACACAGAGATATCCATAATCTCACGCCGTACAACATGCACCCAGTGCACAGAGGAATTTATATTCATAATACATCTGTATATAACAGTCAACGTGTACCCAGTACACACCAGATTACATATGGACCCAGTCCATTTGGAGTCTGTATCATACCCGTATATAACGGCAAAACTATTTTGTATAACCACATGGGGCTACCCCCATAATCATAGTAGTAGTATATTAATCATATCACATATACGTATGGTGCACTGTTTCTTCCTTGATTATTCTTCTCAAAGATTGTTTACTATTTTACTTTGACTATTCACCTAGCATGGTTCATAGCATAATCTCTATTCCATGAATCCTAAACTTTTCTCAAAGTTCTGTACACATCTCACATCTCTTAATATAAGTATCATATTTCCCACATATACTTCCCATCACACAGGGCTCTTCTAAACATTTCCGTCCAATCACAGAGAACTAACTTCACCTCAGTCCTTGACTGAAAATTTACATTAGTCTTTGCATTGACATTCTACCTCAGTCCTTACACTGAAAATTTCACATTAGTCCTCGCACTAAAATTCTACATCAGTCCTTGCACTAAAAAATACTCGTCAGTCTTTGCACTGACACTTATACCTCAGCTCATTAACTAGTCTTATCATTTTCCTTTTGACATTACACATTAGCTCTTTTGCTAACACATAATTTCACACTTTATGCTCATTTTACCCATCAGTTCTTTCACTAACCACTTAATTTCGCACTTTATTGTAACTTAGTTCATACACTAATCACATGATTTCACATCAGATTGTACATTAGCTCATTCTTTAATCATACCTTCTCACCTTATTGTGGTACAGCAATAACCCACAAATCATGTCACCTTTCTAATCCATTGCCTGCTACGGCTCAGATAAACTTATACTCCATACTATAGAGCAACCCATCAATTTTCCTGATAACTTGCACCCTTGGTGGATGTAGAATATTCATTACATTGAAAATACCTCCACTTTGTCTATCAATCCATATCAAATACCCAATGATTTCACAAGCACACTCCTATTAGTAGTATATATATACAGATCACTAGATCATAATTTCTTTACAATTCTCATTACTATCTTACATATGATTATACGATTCAACCATCCTATCCATTTTATCATTGACAAGTCTTTCAATTTGAATCGACGTTCATTAACTACAATAGTGCCTTCATTGTACATTTATCTTATGCCATCCATGGCGATTCCCTCAACTTTTCCTTATACATATAACACATAATTAATTCATCTCACCTATGTTTAATCATTACTATATCCTTATGGATTTCAATTCTCTATTTCAATATCTCTCAAATTAACGCTTCACTAACATAATAAATTTCAAATTTTCAAATCTCTTAGGATTAGACATCAATATTCCATTTGTTTCTCTATATTAACCACCCCAATTTATTCAAGTGTACACCATCTATCAGGGACTTATAATTTCTAATCAAACACAAAATATTCAAACTAATACCTAAGCATACCTGTTCACATTTTTCAATAATCCATCAGATTCTAAGTCACTCACCTTAATGAAGTCCATTCGCCAAGTCCACCTGTACAGAATTATTGTACTACACTACACAAATACATAGGAATTTTACCCATACCTTCTTCATACTATAAACTCCTCTCAAATATATATTTATTATCCACAATACTACAATTTTTGTCTATGCTAATACTGTACATATCAAAGGTTTGCTTACAATTTTACTTATGATACAACTTTATAGTTTTCACCAAAAAGGTCAGACAAAATATTTAAGTCTGTTTTCCTTAAGTTCTCTAATATTCATATTTTACTTACTGCCATCTCTTGTCCATGGAGCAGTCAACACTACAGCCACAACATCTGGCTAAGGATTTACATTCGGTGCTCCAGGGTTGCCACGCAGGCTTCTTACGATGACCACATATGTAACACAAAGGAATGGGTTGATCAGACCCACACTAAGGAATCACATATGCAGTAATCGATAAGAATCTACATACAATTATGCAGCACATAACACAACTATACATTATCAGAGTTCCCTAACAAAACTGCTCTGATACCATAAAATGTAACAGCCCATTGTACACCGGTATTGTTAACATTAATTATGATATTAAGCGCAGTTACAATCACAACAATTCATTTATAAAAATGCGAATAAACTTTTTCCGATTATTACGCGAGCATTTAAAACAATAAAAAGCGTAATAATTAAAAGCTGTGACCATAACTGTAAACTCTTGCGGAATATTTATTTAAACTATTTTTATAAATTATTTTACTTCATACAAGTCATTAAGGGGTTCCCATAAACCCACTTAACCAAATTCCCAATTTTACGTTTTCTACCTATCCGAACATGGTTCGGTATATTCATTTATACTCTCTCAATTTTCTTCGTGTTCATCTCATCTTTTATTATATTTTACAGGACTTAATTACCTTTCTAATGAGAAATCACACGAGTGATTTCGATCTCGTTTGCTCCGGATATCTCCGTTTGAAGTTGGACAAGCAAAACTGCCAACTAACTCCAAAACGACACTAAACATCCCTCACTCCATGAATTAATGAAGAAATTCCACTCATCCAATTTCTCTAAAATTGTTACACCACAAACTAGACACCTCAACCTTCAATTTGAAATATCATACTCTTAATTTGACAGAGAAACGAAGCGGGAATAAAATTCCCAAAAACTGCCAGAAACGGCCCCTGCATAGGAGCGTTCTGACAGTCCGTGTTCCCAGAATTCTACAGGACCGCGTGCAACCCAGAATATTCTAAGATTTTGACACAATTTAGGGGACATCTCAAGCTTCAAAATGGTGTATGGCACGTCCTTATCGGACTTTTGTACATGGAGATATGCTCTCTCGAATTTTGCCTAAATTCTGCCAATTCTACAAAAAAATTGCCAGAATTTCCTTTGTTTTTCCTAAAATCCCCAAATTTACATAAGCTTTCTAGTATCTCAAATGTACCTAATAATCAATGGGTGGTACACACAAGGACCAACAATACCTTGGGGCACTTACAACCCAACTCAGGATATAGTTACTACACAATTCATAATATATGGCTAACTTTATAAACCTTTAACTTGTTTCAATCACCCAAGTCTATTTACATGCAACTTTCTCAATATACAATTAATCATGATCCTAAAATAGGCCTAAAGCCCTTTCATCATATTACACATGATTCATGATTACATCAATTCAGGTACCACTTACAACTCCAATGAACATATTACAATTCCTCTTTAAAATATACAAGATAATACTCCCTAAATAACATGGTGTTCAAGAATACACTTAGACAAAATATACGTTATGAACAAATAATGACCATGCTCCTAATCATATACATTATTCATGATCTAAATATAGCCTAGGCCCAACGGCCATCTAAATGCAAAACATAAAAGTCCTCCAACGACTCATCCTACGGGCTCCTTGCCCGCCGCTCCTGTGCCACTACTACCTCCTGAAATAAAGTCCCCAAGACGGGGTGAGATATACGAATATATCTCAGTAACCCAGAGGTTCTTGAGAAAAATCCGCCCAATGGCTCACTTCGATGCATATAAATAATATAAAACAACATCTCTCAAAACCGGATATAGCAAGGGATTTAGAGAAAATAGGGAATATCGGGATACAAAATACGATGAAGCGGGATGGTAGCTACCAATACCACGCAACGTCCTCGGCATATATAAGCCTACGGGTCTCATCCAAGGCGTGTTCCAAGAACAACCAACCAAGGTACCCCTCTCATCTGCATACACCCGAGACTTCCTAGTGTGCTCCTATCCGGATTACACACCACGACCCTAGGTCAACTGGAATTCCCTCTCGAAGACCTATCCAGTGGAAGTCCGAACTGCCCGAAGGCTAACTGTCTACTGGACAGAGACTCGGTACCGAAGTACCCTCATAAATACTACATGCATGTTCATGTTATTCTATACTACTCAAATACATTTCCTACCATCACCTCAACGGGTATGGTGGAACACACAAGGGGAACAAGCCCCATACCAAAAGGTTACCTCAATACGTTCCTCCATTTAGCTTCACAGCAGCTTATTTTCCAAACTTGTTACTCAACAGAATGCCTCAATCCCACTTGGTCCAGGACCAAGGGCAATCCACCGACTCACGGTTCGGGATTCAAATCAACGTACGACAACCTACAATATCCATGTACGAATCGTCAGTACACGACAATTCTATCAAACGCGAAAAACGTCAAATTTCGACTCCTACACCTTGTACGTTCGGCCTTCTTAGGCTTAATTCAAAATTTATTTTTCTAAATTTTCTTTCTCATTTTATTACACATCCTAAGGTTGCCAAAAGGCCATACCAAGTACCGTTTTTTACTTTACGTCTTTTAACAACGTTTTGACTAATATTTTACTCTAGGATCCTTCATGGCATTTAACACTCTCAATTATTTTTCATTGATCCTTCAACCTTCAAACCACCACACAACCCATCTAAATACCATTTCACACATGATACATCATCCAAGCAAGACCAACAACATCAAATCCTTAAAATTCCCAAAATGGCCGAATTGTTACCTACGCAATCCCAAGGGATTTTCATTCAATTTTTAACCATTCCACACTTCATGCAATCCCATAATATCATTATATAATCATCCAACAACTCACCAATAAAATCCTAACACATTTTCAAAATGCAAAGTCATGATACCTAAAATTTCTCTAAGTTAAAAATCCATATTTTTCCTCAATAATTTTCATGACATTTCTAGCTCTAACACGTCATTCTAAGACATTATCATCTAATACACATTTTCCATTTGAGCTCTCTAACATCACACATCAACAATTCAAGGTTTAGGGTTCATAAATGTGATCTACAAATAAACCATGGAAATGATGTAAAAACATACTCACAATCAAGGCTTGATACTCCTTCAAGACTTATCCAAGCAATGGAAGGCCAAATGACTCCTTGAACATCAATTTTTCTCAACAATTTTGTGACTAAAAATTGCCCATAACTCACCAATGAGATGGTTTCAAGACTTAAGAGTACCACCAATGGATTTAGAAGGTGTTTTCCATCAAGTTTCAAGACAAAAATCGATGGATTTTGTGGAGAAACGATCAAAAGTTATTGTGAAATGAAATTTTTTGATGAAAATGGTGATGGAGGGCTGTTTGGTGCGGTTTTGCAAGGGAATAGGGAGAGAGAAGATGATGAATAGTGAGGGGAGGTGATGTGTCTTAAGTGGATTTGAGTGGGGTGGGTCCCACCGCCACCTCACGCGATTTCAAATTCATTTGAATTTCCCTCCGATTCCACTAAACGTCCCAAAATTCACAACCTATTTAGAAACTCTAATTTTTAACGTTAACCATTCTCCTTTAATTATACTTGATCAGATGAATCATGAGTTTTTCGGTCGTTCGGAGAAAACACTGTTTTAAGCTGTTGCGTGTGCCGTTGGCACGCTTCCCCAAACTAACTTAATTTCACCCAATTTTATCAGAAATCATATTTCCAAGTTCTATAAACCATTTATAAGTCATATTTGAAACCTAGAGTTCAAAACTCAATCGACACGTTTTACGGTGCAATCGTACCGCAATATTTTTACCCGGTAAAAACACTATTCACTGATTTTTCAAAAACTTTCTAACCACTCGATTTTTCGTTCTGAATCCATTTCCATGGTTATTTTTATCATCTGAGATCTTATACTCAATTTCCTTCCTAGGGTTGTGTGCATGGTTAATTTACCGTTTTTCCCTTTCTTTGTATTTTGGCTTTATACTCAAGATTTTCACTAATCCTTCTCTTTTTCTCATTTAATATTTTAATATTTAAACTTAGAAATGCGAGGTGTTATAAGATCAGAGACAAGAAAGGTGTGGAGAACTTGGTGGCTGATCACCTCTCTAGAATTCAAGAGAAAGATCTTCAAGACGAACCTGAGCCGAAGATCAGAGAAGAATTCCCCGATGACCAAATTTTGGCCATCAAAGTTATCTCGGATCTACAACTGGAGGAAGTAAAGGAGAATAGTACGCCTCCGTGGTTTGCAGATTTTGCAAATTTCAAAGCAGCAGGGGAAATTCGAGTAGACTTCACATGGCAACAAAGAAAGAAGTTTCTGCACGATGTAAAGAAGTATTTATGGGATGAGCCATTCCTTTTCTATAGATGTGCTGATGGAGTAATAAGGCAGTGCATCCCAGAGGAGGAGATGAAAGATGTTTTGTGGCACTGTCATGGTTCAAGTTACGGTGGACACTTCATAGGAGAAAGAACAGCCGCAAAGGTGCTGATGAGTGGCTTCTATTGGCCAACACTCTACAAAGATGCAAGGAAGGTCGTAGAATCATGTGATAGATGTCAGAGAACGGGGAATATCTCCTGAAGACATGAAATTCCCCTCAACAACATATTGGAGGTTGAAATCTTCGATGTGTGGGGAATAGACTTTATGGGACCTTTCCCGCCTTCCTATGGAAACAAATACATACTTGTTGCGGTGGACTATGTCTCCAAATGGGGAGAAGTTGTCGCTCTTCCTACTAAGGATGCTCGGGTAGTCATCACGTTCCTAAAAAGAAACATATCCGTCCGATATGGAGTATCGCGAGCAATTATAAGTGATAGCGGAACCCACTTTGACAACAGGAAAGTGGAATACGTGCTGGCTAAATGCGGAGTGAAACACAAAATTGCAACACCGTATCATCCGCAAACAAGTGGCCAAGAGGAGATTTCCAACCGAGAGCTGAAGCGTATCTTGGAGAAGACGGTGGGAAGTTCCAGAAAAGACTGGTCTAAGAAGCTTGATGATGCACTGTGGGTTTAGTATATAGTTCAAATAATGGTTGCATTCAAGGTGTTTGATGAAATGCTTATCAGATAAAGTGCATATCAATTGTGCCTTAGATTGTTTGATCATCGTGCATATCCAGAAGTTAAATTACAATAAATATGCATAGCAAAAATGGTCACAATGAAATTGACAGGAAGACCACAAATATGCTCATTACATAGAATGTATCACAATGATGACATAATTGAGACCATGGCTGTATGATTACTCATTATTGCTAATACATTGCAATTGAAAACATCATAAACTAACTGTTGATTTTGTTGAGTGATAAAGTGCTCCTTTACTTGAAACATGCTAGAAATTATATGGTGAAATATTCATGATTACTCTAGTCATTCCCTCAAATAACATCATGCAAGCTTATACAAGTTTTCCCTAGATGATAAACGTATACTAAATCTGGGAATTCAAAATGCATACTTGTATTCACTTGGAAATATTTTTCTGAATTTCAGGATGTCAGGAAAAGGCAAGAACACGAGAAACAAGAGGCACAGAGGCACCAAGAAAACTGGTGCTGGTTCTAGTTCCCAACCACCAAGGGTGGAGGTACAAAAGTTCAAGTCACCTGCCCATGAGCAAAGATACCATGCCCACATCTTGGGGAAGGCAATATGCAAGGAGAGAGTTCTCCATCTCACCATGGGCCAACACCCTGACTTCTTCAACAATATCACCGGAAGGGGTTGGAGAAACTTTTGCACCTTGCTAGTGGTAACTAGGGAGGATATTTGCAGGGAGTTCTTTGCAAATGCTTATATTGAGGATGAAGAAGTAGTGGAAAAGCAGTATTTGAGCTTCGTAAGAGGGAAAAAGATCAATTATGACTCTCTCTCCATTCAGAACCTACTGAAGACGGCCCATTGTGACAGGACAGCTATCACCACTTGTGCATATCAAAACAAGTGTTGTTCCCTGGATTATGATGATGAAGATGAAATGGAAACAACACAACCTATCCTGGAGTGCATAACAAACCCAGGGGAAAACTGGGACAAAACTAAGGACAGGCGTCCTAAGAGAGTGTGGCTGATGAACTTGAATAACCAAGCCAAATTATGGTATCACTTTGTGGTCAACAACATCATGCTCTCTTCTAACCACACTGAGGTGGTAGTAAAGAGGGCAATATTGATCTGGGCTATGATGCAGGGGCTGCCCATCGACCTACCCAGGATCCTCTTTGAGAGCCTATATGACATGGCCCACAACACCAGTAAAAAGGCCTCTATTGGCCATAGCTCTCTGATACAGTACATGTGTCAGGAAGCAGGGGTAGAGATTCCATGGACTGATGGAAGAGAGATTACCTTCCTGCCAACCATAAATGCCAAGTGGATTTTGGATAAGCTGAGACAACCGGTAGAGGAAGATGGTTCGATAGCAGAGGCAGGTAGGTGGAGGAGAGTTAGACGTGCACCAGCCCAGGAAGATGAGGCCTCTGGATCAGCTGTTGGAGGATCAGTAGAGAGTCAACTGACTACTCTGGAGACACAGGTAGGATTCATCCGACGCAGGAACCGGTATATGCAGAGGCAATAACTCGAGTATCAGATACATATTCTAAGATACCTTAGCATCACCCAGCCTGATGGACTACCAGCCTTCCAGCTAGAGCCATATGATGGATCAGAGGAGGAGGATGCGTTTGATGCTGCGCAGAGAGGAGCTAGCACAGTTTCGGCTACTGATGGCCAGGACGATGATGATGAGGATGGCGAGGATATAGTCATGCCACCAGCCATAGTGAGAGATGCAGAGGACGAGGAGATGGACGACTGATCACTTTAACCATTTTATATGTTTTATTTCAGTTTTATGTTGTTTTGGATTATTATGTTTTATGGTATGAGATGACTCTATGATGCAGTATGGTATTTTAGCGTTGTTGACTTATAGTTTTTGATGATACTGTTTCACAAGGAATCGACTAGTTCTTAAACTATCAACGCAATTTTATTTAGATTTAAATTAGTTGCTGAGGACAGCAACATTTAAATCTAGGAATGGGAAACGCGTAGTTCATCAGCCGTAGTGCTAATTGACCGGGGAGACTTCATGAGTATACACAGAACATCCGGCTAGTGTAGGGAACTATCTCAACCTTTTTCTTCTTTTTATGCAATTTGAATTTAATTGATTTTTTTAGAGTTTTAATTAATAAGAACCCCAAGCCACTGTTTTGTGAAAATTCTGAATTTTTTTAAAGTTTTCTCAGTGTTTTTAATTGGAAAAATGGCAGGATATTTTTAACCAGTAATTGATTCAAAGCATGATGATGGTTTTATTTGAATTTCTTTCATAATAAGCATCAATGTATGATTTTCATGATTTATTAAATACTTCCCTGAAAGATGATATTTTTATGATAAAGAATGGGGAAATTACTGTGCATTCATTGCCGTGAGGTTTTGAGCCTATACAGAAATTTTTTATTGAGTGTGTATCCCACTGTATGAAAGACTCTAGAACTTACTTTGTTTCTTGCTTGAATTGGTATGTGATATATTCTATGGATATGATTGAGGCATGCTCTTTCTTTAAACTAGATGGCCAAATAGCCAACCATTGCTGATATTCCTTAGTTAAACCCCTTTAAGCCTAGGTCTGTTTATTCTTTGAAAACCTATAAAGATGAATAAGCCACTTTCCATATAAATTATCACCTTATTTAAGATTGACTTTCATATTTGAATTGAGGAAAAGGTGTTAATTGTTGATGATATAAATTGTGATGTATGGAAGTACAAGGAAAAAGGAAAAAGCCAAGAAAGTAAGGTTGGTTAGAAAGAAACAAAGAAAAGGAAAAATATTCAGAAAGCGAAAAAGAAAAGAAGTGAAAAGAAAGAAAAATTGTTCTGAGAAAGAAAACGACAAACCAGAAAAGAGTTCAAAAGAAAAAGAAGAAGAATGAACTAAAAAGAAGAAAGGAAGTTGTTTACAAAATGTACACGATTATATTTGTTCCTCTTTGAATCTGAATTTTAATCTTGCAGCTCATTCTTTAAATTTTTTCCTTCCTTTAGCCAGGTCAAGTTATAACCCTAAGAAAGACCTCTTGATCTGTGAGATATGTCACAATACTACGGAGAGCAAGAATATAATCAAGCCTATGGTAGTGTTGATTCAGTGGGAAACAAGTGAAACACCAACCCTCTAAACAGTTGAGTGTGAGTGAATTGAATTCCTATTAAGGGAGTGTTTTAGGAAATTCTCTTTATTCTTGATCTTATGAATTTTGTTGCAACTTTTTCTGATGAATTATGAATCTTGTTAGTTGATGCAACAATATTGATAGTCTGAATGCTCTGTTATCATGTCTCTGTTGGATCCTTCCTGTCAAATTCCATGCATTAAGATTCCTACTCCTTATTCCCTTCGTTTATTCTGATTGATTGCTAAGGATAGCAATATTCAAATCTAGGAATGTTTGATAAACATTTGGTTTACCATGTTTTTAGGCTAAATTATACAACAGTTATGTAGTAGAATGCATGGAATTCAAGGTTTTACAACATATAAGTCAAACGATAGGAAACTGAGCTGATGTTTTGACTTTATTTGCATTTTGAAGGTAAAACCACACCTATTGGTGCTAAAAAGTGCTAAAGAAACCATGACGAAGAAGTAGCGGCTCAATATGGACCAAGGGAAGCCAAAAATCTTACAATTCAAGGGCCTGAAGAGCACGCTCAAGCGCACCAGAGGATGCTCGAGCGCGTGCAAGCAGGAAAAATAGCCAAAATGAGCAATCCAGGATGCTCAAGCGCACAGATGCACGCTCAAGCACCCCAGAAGACAAGAATTTATCCATGAGGAGCACGCTCGAGCGTCCAGTAGCACGCTCGAGCACGTGAGGGCAGGCAGAACAGCAAATTGCAGGCACTTAAGCACGCTCAAGCGGCCAACAGCGCGCTTGAGCGCCCAAACACGTTCCAGACAGCAAAGATTTACTAAGATTTGCTGAGATTTTCTAATGAAGACAAGATTTTGATATCCGGAATTAAAGCGGAAGCGTATCAAACATGATTTAAAGAGATTCATGGAAGATTGAAGCAGGATTATAACAAGATTTCAAGTATTAAATCTGTCACCAATCTACAAGATCTTAAACGCAAAAGGAAACAATTATGAAATTAATTACAAATCTGATACGGATACGGTGGGAGATGCAATGAAGGATGTGGCTTTGAAGATTATAAATAGGGAGCTGAGGGTCAGACCAAGACACCAATTCACAAGTCCAGAGAAATACATAGAGACCTGAAGGAGGAATCCTGTTGCGGAGCGCTGGAACACTGAGGAACCAAGTCAACATGACAACAATGGAGGCTTGGGGTACTCTTTTCTTTACTATTAATTTTGAATTCAGTATGCTAGGCTAAATCTTTATGTAGTTAGGGGTAGATGGAACCCAATTGAATCGTTTATGTTTATGGATTAAATTGTTCTTGAATTCTTTTCTTTTTATAATTGAATAAATTTATCTGTCTTTATTGTTTTCTACGAGTTTGCTCCTTATACAATGATTTTGGGGAATTGTATGACAATAAGGATGTTGGTGCATGAACCCTGATTGGATAAATTTATCATAATCCTTGTGATCTAGGGATAGACATAGGGTAATTGTGCAATCTTGTAATTCTTAATCTTAATGCATGTTTTCTCTGGTAATAATCGGGGAACTAGAGTTCTTTTAAGATCATATAGATTTAGGATAACAAGGAATTGAGCCCTAATTAACTTAGAAAGAATTGATTGGCAATATATTAAGAAAAGGTTCTTGACTCTTTAATTCATAACATAACGAGGGTATTGGGGGAAGTCGAAACTCTAACTACGCTTGTTTTAAATTCTTAATCAATCATCATCTTTTCAATTGTCTTTTTAATTCTGAAATTTCTTTAATTACATCTTGTAACACCCCGTATATATCCGGTAATGTTATCATAATATCATATTAAGCTGCGCTTAATTAAAAATGCGGAATTACTTTTTCTTTTCAATTATGATGCCATTAACATTACCAACTTGCTTAATAATCAATTAATAAAACATGGCCTGTATGTAATTGCAATAAAATAGCTAACTGAAATACCTCATAACATAGATAATATAAGTGTGGCTCTAGTCACGGGACTACAACAACGTAGACCGGACCATCTAACAGTTTATACAACTCCAATTAAAAATACTAACAGAAAGTGTCATGGACAATCCCCATGCTCACTCAAATAAGGCAACATGCCCAACATCAGTCTCAGCAACAACATATCATAAATAGCGGAAAACATAAACAGCATCCCAATCCAGTCATGCTAACATAAAGCAGTAAAACATAATCAGCTAAGCTCCGGCCTACTGCCGCCTGAGGCATCAGTACCCATACTACCTGATCCTGAAATAAGCATTTTTCAGACGTGGGGTAAGATCTCTAATCTAGAAATCTCAGTAAGTCAGTGAGTCCTCAAGGATCTTCCACCCCAAGCTCACTTACATGTGCAATATAAGTTCAAAAGCAGTTTATCATTTATCTTTTCTAAAACAATGCAATGCAGCAGATAATCATGCCATGTGTGTCAATTCTAATCTACTGGCCAGAGACAGTGCAGGTATACGTCTATCACCTACACACCGTGCAAGTACCACTTGCATTCACCCCGGTACACCGTCTTGTATGGCGCTACATACTCAGGCTTCCCGTCAAGATGAAACAACACATGCATATTAAAAGCCATTACATGTAAAGTTCAATCAACATATCAAATATCCAAAAGCATGTACACAACATGCATAAACCATACCCCCATGGGACATGGTGGAACCACAACATGGCTAAACTGAGGACACGAAAGCATACCTCTAAGCTAGCTATCCAATGCCACAAGCTCAAAGTCCAATCACAGCAGATCACAATCTGATATGAACCAAATATAAATCAATAACATGTACCACATGCATACAAATTAAAGACAACGCTTTTTCATTACGCTTTATGTCTTAAGGCTTCTCACCAAGCCATAAGCCCTTAATCACTTGATTCTGACTTAGTTTAATTAAAACAGAAGTTCAACTTCATCAATCTAGGGTCCACAAACCCCCAATAGCCTACTGTCCTCACAACACAGCAACTGTTCTTCGAAATCCCAGAATATCCGGATATTCCTCGGGACCATATCCGGATATTCAATATCCGGATATCTCACTGTGCATATCCGGATATCCAGAATCCCATATCCGGATATCAAATATCCCGATATCCAAAACCCCATATCCGGATATTCATCGGGCAGATATCCGGATATTTCACGACAGAATGCAGTTCTGCATTTTCGTGAAGATATCCATCCAAGGTTGGGTTTTTACCGATTTTAAACACCTAAACACACATTTCTAGGTGTGTTTGACATTACCCAACGTTAAGTTATCATCTTTTAATCTTTACATGCATCAAGGTTTCATTTTTAAGCTTAAAGACTCAAGATCAAAGGTGGTGAAGCTTACCATAGCTCAAACTCAGAAAAAGGGTGCTCTTGGAGCTCACACAACAGCTCCAAGGTTCTGTCTCTCACAGAACACGAAAATACACACCAAGGAGGGTCCTTTCTTCACAAAGGTTGCTCCTTGGAGCTCCAACAACTCGAGGAAGAAGCTCACACACTCCCACAAGGCAGACCAGACTCCAAACAGCCTCCACACAGCCACCACACTCAGGAAAAGAGCTCCTTTCACACTCACAATGATCTCTCCCACTCACGCAAGGTACAAAGTGAAGAGAAAAGGAGGAAGAGAGGTCACAAAGCTCACAAAATGGTGGTGAAGCAATGTAACAGTGGAACCAGCAGCTGACCAGCCCCTCACCCACGTAGAGAAACTGTTTTCTAGGGTTTTGTGCCCTTAATAAGGGTATATATAGCTCACTTAAAGATTAACACACAGTATTAACTTTAATTTCTACGCTTAGCATTTTAATCCCAAACTTTGGATTATGAAACTACATAATTTTCTAAGATTTATCATATTTTTCTTATAATTTTCTGAGCACCTTTCCGGTACGCGCTTTTCCAAGCCAATACCGGTTTCTAGCACCGGTTCTCATTATCTGGACTTGAAACTTGTTTTACAAGTCCTACATATTATTCTAGTAATTAACATGCACTTACTTTAATTTTCCGGGATACTTTTTCGGTACTCATTTATACCGACTAGCAGAACCAGTATCTGCACTTTTCTTCCGAAAAGCGACTTTCAGCAATATTACCCACTTACTATAATTATTAAAGCCTCATAATAATTATTAGGGTCAATTATGGAATCATTTCCTATTTTCTCATAATTTATTAATTAAATTCCTTAATTAACGGTGCAGGTTCTTACACATCTCATTATTTGTCTTTAATTTTTAAAGTTATTCAATTACAATTCTCTTCATCTAAATTCTCGATTGTCCAACTAAAACGCGATTAGCGAACTAGTGCTTGAAATTCCGATCCTCGTGAGAACGATCTCGTACTCAGTACACTTTATTACTTTTATGACCGGTGCACTTGTCGAAGTCTCAACAATTACAATTTTTGAGACAAAGATTTCTTTGAATATTAGCTCGTAAAACAAATAACCTTTAACTCACTACAACAAAAGTGGTTTTCAAAGGCGGTTATATTTGCATTTTGAGGCGGTTCAAACCGTCTCTAAATGCTTGGTTCGGCAGTTAATACACCGCCTCATTTACCACCGTCGCGAGGCAAAATATGGCAGTTTTCACAAATCGCTGGAATAACCGCATCTACATGACAATCTGAGACAGTAATTCTAACCGCCTCAAAGACATATTCTAAGGCGGTTATTTTAACCGCTTCCACTACCGCCTCCAAAAGATAATCTGAGGCAGTTATTTTAACGTCCTCCATTACCGCCTCCAAAAGGCAATCTGAGGCGGTTATATTAACTGCCTCCAAACAACGTGTAACTGCCTCCAAAAAGTTAAAATTATATAATCTTTTAATTTTTAATATTAAAATTGTTTTTTCAAAAGTTAATATAATTTTTATTTTTAATATATTTTTCGATAGTGATTAGTTAATATAATTTTTTTAAAAAAAATTATTTTTAAAAGCTAATATAATTTTTATTAGTTGAATATAAATAACTTATTGAATTTTGTATATGTGTGTGTTAGTGTGGGTGTTATATGGAAGGGAATGGAGAAGGAAGAACAAGTGCCATCCAATGTGGGACTTCAAAGTGAAAGTGAGATGGTTTTTTTTCAATGTGCAACAGTCATCTTTGGAAAATTATATATAACACCAGATAATTCAACTTAAAAATTTGAACGGTCATATTAAAGTATTACAAGAGAAGAACACACTAACACCCAATGGGTGCAGCTCAGTTGGTAATTTGGCGCTGAGTTAGTGGGGTTGGATATGTGTTCGATTCCCGCTGAATGCATTCTTGGGGAGGGGGCTGAACCTTTAGCCATCACTGTTCCCCCGCACTCCGGATTAGTCCCATAGCCGGCTCAAAGAGTCGAAGCTCGTGGGGATACCGGAGGGAGCCAACTCGTCTCAAAGAGATAATTAGGGTTGGGTAACTCCAAAAAAAAAAAAGATAAGAACACACTAACAAAATTTGAGGACGATCCAACGGCTGAACAAAGAAATTTTCCTCTTTGAATCTCACTGTCCGATAGATCATGAACCGTCTCTAAATATGCTTTGGAGGCGGTTATTTTAACCACCTTTAATGTATATTTTGAGGCGGTTCACATGAAAGTGCCTCCAAATGTCTATTAGAGGCAGTTAAAATAATTGCCCCAATTTCCATTCAGAGGCGGTTATATTAAAACCGTCCCTAATTGCTGCATTTAGAAGCGATTATATCTCAACCGCCTCTAAATGGTCAATGGGGGCAGTTATTTTAACCGCGTCTAATATACATTTGGAGGTGGTTATGGTTTAACTGCCTCTAAAAGTAGCAATTAGAGGCGATTTTAATGTAATCGCCTCTGAATGGTAAATGGAGGTGGTTATTTTAACTGCCTCTAGTACACATTTGGAGGTGGTTTCACGTTAACCGCCTCGAATCAATTAAATTGCCGAAATTACCGCCTCTAGGTATCAATTAGAGGTGGTTTAGGTAAAATCGCCTCAGTTACACAGCCTCCAAATATAAGTTTTCTTGAAGTGACTCCTTCTCGATATCCCAAGAACATTGCCTTACAGGCTCTTGGACAAAATCATATGCGATGAGATGTAAGGGTTGATGCATAGGCTAAGCACCCAAAAACACGAAGATGCATCAGGGTTGGGGGCTAGCCATATAGTAGATCATATGGAGATTTATTGGAGAGTGTTGGTGTACTGATGCGGTTAATTAATTGAACCACGTGTGTAACTGCATAACACAACAAAGAAGTACTTAGAATGTGAGCTTGAAATGAGAGAGCTCGTGCTACATTCATCATATGTTGGAGCTTCCTTTCTACTTTGTTGTTTTGTTGTGGGGTCTCTAAACAACTACATTAGTGTAGAATTCCTTTCATCGAGTAAAATTCTGGCATAATGAATTGAGCCCCATTTTCTAAACGTAGAGTTTTAAGAGTAACATTAAATTGATTTTGCATGAAGTTGATAAATGTTTGAAGGTGTTTGCGGGTCTCTAATTTACATTTCATCAACAGTATCCAAGTGAAGCGGGAGTAGTCATCAACCAAGGTGAGGAAATACATATGGCCATGAATAGAACTTGTGGAATAAGGACCCTATATGTCAGCGTGCAACGGTTCAAATATCATGCTACTTTTGTTTTCACTTAAAGAAAATGGTAATCTTCGTTGCTTTGCTAAATGACAGACTTCATAAGGCTGAACATGAGCTGATGGTACAAAAGGAAATTGTGAAGACATACATTGGGAAATCTTTCTTGAAATATGGCCTAATCGTCGATGCCATAAAAGAGATGCATCATGCGATACATTATTGTTAGCCTTCAAAGTATTATAACTACTATTAAACGATTCATCAAGTATATTGCAGCTGTCATCTTATACCATTTTAAATTAATATTCTTCACCACATATAGTCCATCACGTTTCTCAGCAAAACCAATCCTCGTCTAGAAGTAGGATTTTTTCTGTTGAACGAAACCACTGGCGGACGTGTGTATGTGCAAGTGCACACACAAATTTTTTGGAGAAAAAAAGAATAAAATAAATTTTGGGTCATCAACAGAAATTACAAGACCTAATTTTATCTCTTAAAAAAAAAGTTGACTCGTGATCCCTTTAAATTTCAAAATAGAACCATGTTAGTCCTTTTGAGGGATTAATGTGGGTTTTTTTTAATTTCAGATGACCATGATTTTGATTATCTGGGTCTATTTTTGAATTATGAAGGATCACGAGTAGACTTTTTTTTTCCTAAGAGATTAAATTGAGGCCCGTAATTTTTGTTGAGGACCCAAAATGTTCTATTGTAACAATTTAGTTGAATCTTATTACTTTTTTTATATTAAGTTAAAGTTTTCTTTTTTTTTCTTTTGTATTTTAATATATTTAAAATTTTCTTTAAATTTTTTTTTCCTTTATTCTTTTATTCTAAGTGTGCATACATTAAAAAAAATTTCTAGGTCTGCTATTGAACGAAACAATACTTGTTAAAAACAAGGCAATAAGAGTTGGAATTTAGGAGTTTAGACATTAAAAGGAGATTGATACGGAATTTTGGAACGTAAAATACAATGGTGAGAACTAGTGAGGAAGTGAGATACACAATACCAGAAATGGAGGTTATAACAGTAGTTCCATTAGGTAAAGATATATAGGTTGATTTAATATTATGAAAAGACGTAAACCAAGAAAAATGCAAGTAATATGGTCGGTTGCATCTGTGTTGATGACCCATTCAACCACATCGATACCTGATTGCACATTTTCAAAAATAGAATTAGAAATAAGAGCAGCATTTGCAGTATGCATGGACGAACTAGTATCAGAATTAGATGGCTTCTGCAAGCAGGTGAGGATTTGCTAGTATTGGTCTTGGATCATGCTTATTATAGGTGCTTGTTGATTATTGGAATTATTTTTTGTAGGATCGCTCAAATACAAAATCAACAAATAAAACAACTATTCAAGAATGTCGTGAGGACTTGTGGAGAAAGAGAACAAACTTCTGTGAAATATTTTACTAAACTTCGTTGCTTCTCAATTCTATGTTTCTCAAACAATATACTAGGCTATTTATAGGCTATAGTTTTCCTTTATAAAACTGCAACACTAAATAGCCATAAACCACAATTAAAGCCAAACTTAATAACAAAACATAACGACTGACTCTTAACTTTCAAAACTCCTAAAATTAAATGCTAAACTTATGACTCATAAACTATCCATAACTGACAAATTTAAAACCATTAAAAATTAAACTGACTGCTTAATTAAACTCATTAAAAACTAAACTGACATTTAACGTTTATTCTTAACAAAACTCCCCCGTAAACTTAAATGCTTCTGCCATCTTTCATGCCAATCATTCTTTTGCAGTTTTCCAGTAGTAACGTCGGCAGTGGTTTTGTGAAAATATCTCCGACCTGGTCTTGACTTGCCACATGTAATAACTCCACATTTCCTTCCTTTACTTGATACCGGATGAAGTGAAAACGGACGTCAATATGCTTGCTTCTTTCATGATTCACCGGGTTCTTGGCTAACTCTATAGCCGACTTGTTATCAATACGGATCTCGGTTGGGCCGACTTGTTTCTCCTCCAGCTTGCTTAGTAAGTTCCTGAGCCATACTGCGTGACAAACACACCAAGACGCAGCTACATATTCAGCTTCACAGGTCGACAAAGTCACAATGGGTTGTTTCTTCGAGATCCAAGTGAATACCGTGTTGCCCATGAAGAATACATATCCCGAGGTACTTTTCCGATCGTCTACATCTCCACACCAGTCACTATCAGTGTACCCAATTAACTTATAATTTTCGGACCTCGAGTAGTGAAGTCCCAATGAAGCTGTCCCTTGTATATACCTCAAGATTCTTTTTGCCGCCTTCCAGTGTGAATAACTCGGCTCCTCCATGAATCGACTTACAATCCCAACACTCAGTGAGAGATCCGGTCTTGTGCATGTCAGATAACGAAGACATCCTATCAAACTTCGGTAGTTGCTTGCGTCAACTCGATCTCCACCATCATACTTTGAGAGTTTTGAACCGGGTTCCATAGGGGTTGAAACCGGGTTGCAATCTGTCATCTTAAATCTTTTGAGAATCTCCTACGTATATGCCTCCTGAGAGACAAAAATACCCAAGTTGTCTTGTTTGACTTCCAGACCAAGAAAATATCTCATCAGACCGAGATCTGTCATCTCAAACTCCCTTGTCATTGTTCTTTTGAGTTCTTGTATCATTCCATCATTGTTCCCCATAAAGATGAGGTCATCCACATAAAGAGCCACAAACAAAACATCATCTCCAATTTTCTTTATATAAAGTGCATGTTCATAGGGGCACTGCTCAAAACGATTTTCCTTGAAATAAGTGTCAATACGAGTATTCCACGCCCGTGGTGCCTGCTTCAACCCGTAAAGTGCCTTCTTCAACCTCAGCACTTTCTTCTCTTCTCCACCTTTCATGTATCCCGGTGGCTGTTCGAGATAGACTTCTTCTTCAAGTACTCCATTCAAGAATGCCGACTTGACATCCATTTGAAATATCTGCCACATATGTTGAGCTGCTTGTGAAATCAATAGCCAAATTGTCTCCATCCTTGCGACGGGAGCAAATACCTCGTCATAATCAATTCCTGCCCTTTGCTTGTAACCCTTTGCAACTAGCCGAGCTTTATATCGTTCTATCTCCCCTTGAGCATTCATTTTCTTCTTGAATACCCACTTTACCCCAATGGGCTGACTCCCTCCAGGTAGCTCGGCTAACTCCCACGTGTTATTTCGATCAATGGCTTCTATCTCCTCATCCATGGCGTCTTGCCATTTCTTATCTCGGATGGCTTCTTCAAAGCTTATATTTTCAGAATCTGCAAGAAGACAAACAAAATGTACCTCACTTGTTGACTCATATATGTCTTGTATGCTCCGCATCCTGGGTTGTCGTACCTCGTCTTCATCATCAGAAGCTTCAGGACTTGCCGGGTTGATAACTTGTGTTGAGATTCCGCCTTCAAAATTCACCTCGGGTGAATTGCTCCAGTCCCACTCATCTGCTTCATTGAACCTTACATCTCGGCTCACTACGACCTTCTTGTTGACAGGGTCAAACAGCTTATACCCCTTTGTTTTTTCATCATATCCCATAAAAACATATTTCCTGCTTTTGTCCTCGAGCTTAGTTCTGAGCTGGTCCGGTACGTGTGCAAAGGCCACACTACCGAATACTCTGAGATGAGCCACTGACGGCTTTTGACCGCTCCAAGCTTCCTGCGGTGTTTTGTCCTCTAAACTCGAATGTGGACATCGATTCTGCACATACACAGCACACTGCACAGCTTCCGCCCAAAACTCCTTCGGCATCTTCTTGTTCTTCAGCATTGACCGAACCATGTCAAGAACAGTTCGGTTCTTCCTTTCAGCAACGCCGTTTTGTTGTGGTGAGTATGGTGCTGTTAGAAACCTTCTTATCCCATGTTCCTCACAGAATGTCAGAAATGTTGTCGAGGTATATTCCCCACCTCGGTCAGAACGCACCGACTTGATGAATTTTCCTGTTGCCTTCTCAATCATTACTTTAAACTTTTTGAATACTTCAAACACCTCGGACTTCTCCTTCAGGAAATAAACCCAAGTTTTTCGTGAGAAATCATCAATGAAAGAAATGAAATATTTCTTACCGCTAAAGGATTCTGGGGTGATTGGACCACACAGATCAGTATGAATCAACTCCAGAGGCTGCTTGGCCCGAAATCTCGCCATCTTCTGAAACGTGGTCCTAGCATGCTTGCTAAGTACACAACTCTCACAAAACTTTCCTTCATAGTTGATGTCAGGCAGTCCGTCAACCATCTTCTTCTTTGCCAGCTCGATTAGACCACCATAATGTAGGTGACCAAAGCGGAGGTGCCAAAGTGACGCCTTGTCTTCCACCTCGGCTTGTAAACAGTCGACCTGTACACATCTCAAGTTCAGTTTGTACATTCGATTTCTGCCCATTTCAACTCGGACTATCAGCCGACCTCTCTCATCTTTCAAATACAATACTCGGTCCTTCATCATAACCGAGTAACCTTTCTCCATCAATTGACCCATGCTTAAAATATTGCTTTTTAGGTCGGGTACATAGTACACATCTCGGATTGAGCCAATCAACCCGTCCTTTTGCAGGAAGCATACCGTACCACGGCCTTTTACCTCAACCTTCGAGGCATCCCCGAACGAAACATGTCCGGTCTCCACCTTTCTCATCTCCTTGAAGAAATGCTTATGTCCGCACATGTGGTTACTCGCACCCGTGTCAAGATACCACTCCATGTCATCATCTGAGTTTCCTTCATTGTGTGTCATTAACAAGACACCATCCTTCATCTCCCCTTCTGTGGCTAGGTTGGATGTCTCCTCCACCCTTTTCTCTTCTCTGCATTCTCTTGCAAAATGTCCGACTTTTCCACAGTTGTAACACTTGTCCGAGTTACAATCTTTCGCAAAGTGACCAAACTTGCCACACTTGTAACACTCGACGTTGGAATAATATGATCGTCCTCCTCGTCGACCTCTTCCTCTTCCACGCCAGTTCTGTTGACTTGATTGTCCTACCTCATCATTACAACCTTCTTGACTTCGGCCTCGGCCTCTACCATTACGGCCAGTGCCTCGTCCACCGCGACCACGTCCTCTACCTCGGAAGTTTTGAGAATAGAGAGCCTTCTCATCTTTAAGTGTTGCTTTGGTCTGAAGTGCTTGTCCAAGAGTCTCCTCCTTCTTCTTCTTCTTCCGTTGCTCATGCGCTTCAAGAGAACCGGCTAGCTCATCAATGGTGAGCGTAGCTAGATCTTTGGATTCTTCTATAGCACATACCACGTTCTCAAAGCTGTCGGTCAAAGATCTCAAGATCTTCTCCACCACTCTGGTGTCCGCTACATCTTCTCCATTTCGTTTCAATTGATTCACAATGGTTTGAACACGAGTAATGAACTCGGATACTCCTTCTGTGTCCTTCATCTTCATTCCCTCCAACTCGGCACGAAGGGTTTGAAGCCGAACTTGCTTAACTCGGTTGGCTCCTCTATAGACATTTGCCAGAATGTCCCACGCTTCCTTTGAGGTCTCCGCATTCGCTATCTTTTCAAAGCCTGACTCGTCTACAACTCGGAAGAGCATGAACAACGCCGCCTTGTCCTTTGCACGTGTCTCTTTCAACGTTCTAGTTTGGGCCGCCGTGTATCCTGCGGTGGTCGCTGGTTCTACAAAGCCTTCCTGGACGACCTCCCAAGCTTCCTGGGAACCGAGAAGAGCCTTCATCTGGATACTCCAATTCTCGTAATTCCCTTTTGTCAATTTAGGCAACGCCATATTACTTACACTCTCCATAGCTCTGATACCAATTTGTAGGATCGCTCAAATACAAAATCAACAAATAAAACAACTATTCAAGAATGTCGTGAGGACTTGTGGAGAAAGAGAACAAACTTATGTGAAATATTTTACTAAACTTCGTTGCTTCTCAATTCTATGTTTCTCAAACAATATACTAGGCTATTTATTGGCTATAGTTTTTCTTTATAAAACTGCAACACTAAATAGCCATAAACCACAATTAAAGCCAAACTTAATAACAAAACATAACGACTGACTCTTAACTTTCAAAACTCCTAAAATTAAATGCTAAACTTATTACTCATAAACTATCCATAACTGACAAATTTAAAACCATTAAAAATTAAACTGACTGCTTAATTAAACCCATTAAAAACTAAACTGACATTTAACGTTTATTCTTAACATTTTATGGAACTATGGACACATTATTAATAATGCTCTTTTTATAACTGTGGGAAACCACAGAGAACGTAACACATCTTGACGGTATGGTTAGTTATGTTGCAATGTGTGCAAAGCTTTGTCAATCGTCTAGCAGCATCTATGAAGCACCGACACTTCAAAAACCCTGACGTATCGTATCCGACACTTTCAGACACTCTCCGACACTCCCCGACACTCTAACACGTGTTATATAAATTCAAAAAAGGTTCAAAGGTTGCGTTGTGTTGAGTTTTTAGTTCCAACTATTAGATTCGTTGGATTACGAATTTAATATAAATATTTGGGATATCTTATGTTTCTTTTCAAAATTGATGAATATTATAAGTTTAGTTTCACTTTTTTGTCAGATTATTGAATATTAAATGTAACTTAGATTACATAAATTAAAAATATTATTTAATAACAAAATGTGTCCTAATGTGTCGAAATCTAACATTTTTTAGAATTAACGTGTCGGAGTGTCGTGTCACGTGTCTTATGTCAGTATCGGTGCTACATAGACCAGCATAACCACCTCTATGGCCTCCTCGTTCTCTGAAGCTACGACCTCCACATCCATTGTCCTAGCCACCTCTTCGAAAACCTCCTTGATCATTGATTACTTGATCATTGATTACTGCTAGAGCTTAAGCATTGTTCAAAAGAGTATGATCTTCCGAACGGAATTGACGTTCCTGTATCGCTATTGAAAAGGCCTTAGCAACGTTAGGCATTGGCTGCATCATCGTAATTTAACACAGCCAGCCCAAATGCTGCAAGCCCATAAGCTCTTGATTCAAATAATGCAAGCCCATTAACTTCACATTTTGATTCCATCTCAACAAATAATGCATGTGCGCTAAATTCACTAACCAATCTCAGGTTACACAAGTCCACGTAAGATGAGTCATATACTGGCCAACCAATAACAACAGATTGCCTGAAGATTGTTAGAAGCGTTAATATGTTATCTAAGTTGGTTACGTAGTTTGTCATTTCCTTTCTTCCTGAGATTATTATTGTATATATGTTTCGTCCATCTCAGTTTTAATCATCTTGTAGAATCATTATTCCAGATCAATGAGAATTAGTTCACTTTTTCTGATGTTTTCCCTGAGCTTCAATATAGTATCAGAGATTAAGTGACCACAAGATTATAAGTTCAATTCTCGTCACTTCTCACTTTATAATGGAATTAAATAAGCACAAAGTAAATCAAAATTTGAGCCTGTACAATACCAAAGCTTCAAGCTCAAAGAGTTCTTGCATTATGGAGGTGTGTTAGAAAATAATCTAAACAATTAAAAAGGCTCTTACCTAAAAACATCAACTTTTGGATTGAATTGTTTCTTTAGAATACACGCCACATTAAGAATACAATCAAGCACGGGCTTTGGGACGGGGTCATGCTTCAGGCACTCTTCTTATAACCATTCATAAATCATTGATCAGAATTAGTTTATATGCCTTTTCTTGTGAAGTTTCGTATTGCTTCATGCAACATTCAACTGCCGAAGCAACATGTACTCGTTGCTGCTCAAACTGTAAATTAAATAAAGCAAATCTAAAAGCTATCTTAGATTTGTCATATGATTTTCAAATTTTTTTGAATTAAACCAAAGCTAGCTCTTGCCATAGGGAAAATATCAGATATAATGAATTCATATTGATTTAGATTATATCAAAATCAAACATAAACAACAAAAAATAGTGCAAACCCCAATGAGGATAAGAGTGAAGAGTCGATTGTATGCACATTTTTTCAAAATGAATGTTTTCCTAACACGAATCTTTGATCTTTCGATCACAAGGAGCAACCATATCGCTGTTCCGAGGCTTGCCACAAACCTAAAAAAAAAAGTTGAACAAAAAATAAAAATAAAAATTAGTACCTTATATGAGGCTATGTCATCCATGAGTCTGCCAATAAGTGATATACAACTTTCATGATTGGTGGATTACTGGAAACCCATTCAAGAGCATCTTTGGTTGAAAATTCTCCCAGGCCAACAAAAGAATTTATCTGAAGTGACTATGAAGAAGATTCGGCTCCGTTAACGTTGTACTCATCATATGTTGGAATATAACCCTCATGGCCCCATTTTGCTTCAACCAAGTTCGATCGTGCCAAGTTATAAAATTGCAAGTAAAATAACCAAAATGTTAATTGATTAATTAAGTGAACGTTGCAAATTAAGCACCATTGACCAGTTTAAAGGAACTAGAAGCCTTACAGCTTGCTTAACATATTGCAACACCAAGCTCGATTTTCCATCCTTTGTAGTCACCAATTATTTCATCCCACAGTTCTACGACAATTGCATGGAATATTTCTTTCATGCACTCAGGAAGAGATTGAATGGGAATAATATCCCATCTGAAAATCAAACAAAAAGAGAATTATGAAGAAAAATTGTAGGATGAAAAGATCACGAGATTCAGCATGTTAAGCGTTAATGCTCCCATTGGGATAATGTTAGGTTCAAGGAACCTAAGGAAAGAACAGAACAGAAAGAACAAGAAGGAACAGAGAATTTGTATCGAATTTTTATTGAATCCTTTCAATCTAGTTACACAATGTTATATACCTGTTTCATTTAAACTCACTTGCCACCAGCCTAACCACGTGTCATCTAACTAACTTTCCACCTAATGAATACATGCAACACTATACACATGTAAGCTAACCGTTTAACCACTTCTTAACTACATACAACTAATACTGATACATTTCAATGGTTCCTTCAAGCAACAAAATCAGTTAGTCTAGTAGAATGCTTTTTGTCCCTATTCGATCTTCTCAGCCTAACATTCCCTTCTCCTTCAACAATGAACTTGTCCTCAAGGTCGAGAGATGGATAACAGTGACACAATTCTTATTCTTTCTCCCACGAAGCATCTTCAGGAACCGTGTTCGACCATTGAACCAAAAACTCATGCATCTGTTGCTCTTGGTAGGAAATATGGTGCATGCCTAAGATGGCCACTCGAACTTGTACCTGTTTGTTATCAACAGCTGAAGGTGGCAGAGGATTTGGTACAATTGGCATAGGACCCAAACAAGGTTTCAGCTGTGATACGTGGAACACCGGGTGAACTTGACTCCCTAGAGGCAGCTTCAATTCATATGCAGTGGTTCCCAACTTCCTAAGAACTTCAAAAGGACCAAAGAATCTTTTAGCAAGTTTATGATTGGCTCTTCTCTCAACTTCACTTGCCTATACGGTTGTAAACGAGCCCAAACTTTATCTCCAACATTGAATGAACACTCCTTGTGGTGTTTATCAAATTGAACCTTCATACGGTTCTGAGCCCTCTGTAAGTGGACCTTGAGTTGAGCTAAAACTTCATTTCTTTGCTGCAGCATTGTATCAATTGCTTCTAATTTAATCATTCCCCTCGGATAGAAGGGTATCATGATTGGAGGCTTCCCAAAGACTGCCTGATAAGGAGACATGCCAATAGAAGAGTGAATGGCTGAATTGTAGTGGTATTGGGCCCAACACAAAAAATTGCACCAAGAACGTGGTTGTTCATAACTAAAAGAACGCAAATATTGTTCAAGATATCTGTTGGTCACTTTAGTTTGACCATCAGATTGTGGATGATATGAAGAAGTTGTCCTTAAGGTAGTACCACTTAACTTGAATAAATGGCTCCAAAACTGGCTTAAGAAGATCCGATCTCTATCTGTCAATATCGATCGAGGAAAACCATGAATTCTTACTAGCAATTCACAAAATAAAGTTGCAACTGTAAATGCTGTATAAGAATTTGGCAAGGGACCAAAATAAGCAAACTTAGACAATCTGTCTACAACGACTAAGACAGTTGTGAATCCTTTCGATGGAGATAATCCAAATATAAAATCCATGGAAAGTTCCTCAAAAATACATTCTGGAATTGGAAGAGGCTATAACAACCCTGCCACTTTAGATGTTTCATATTTCACTTGTTGATAGATATAACAATTTTGAACAAATTGTTTCACATCTTTTCTCATAGACGACCAGTGGAATGTAGCTGACAATCTCAAGTAGGTCCTTAATACACTCACATGCCCACCAACCAATGAAAAATGGGCTTCTTTTTTTAATAAAGGAATCAATGATGAAGAAGAACTAATGAGGTATTTATCTTTGTACAAAAGCACCCCCTCCCGAATCATCATATCAGCATCACTATTGGGATGATCTCTTAACTTTTGATGAATCTATAATAATTGAGGATCATGCAAATTCTGATGTTTGATTTCTGAAAGGAGGTCAAATTCAGGTTCACAAATGGAGACTCGCAATGCAGCATCTTCATCAAAAACATGGGATAATGCATCAGCTACTGTATTTGTATGGCCTGGTTTATATTCAATGTGAAAGGAATAGACCATCAGTTTACACAAATATTTTTGTTGCTTAGTTGTATGGATAGTTTAAGTGAGAAGTTCCTTGATGCTTTTATGATATGTTATGATTATAAATTTGGAACCCAACAAATATTGGCGCCAACGTTTAACAGCCGTAGTGATAGCATATAACTCTCTGATATAAGTGGAAGCACTTGCTAGTCTTGGACCTAGCTTTTTGCTTAAATATGATATAAGGTTCTCACCTTGAAGCAACACAACCCCTACACCCTGGTTCGAAGCATCAGTATCCAACACAAACAGTTCCTCAAAATTTGGTAACCTCAACACTGGTGTCTAAGACATAGCCTTCTTAAGTTTCAAGAAAGCTTCATCAGCTTCTGCAAGCCACTTGGACACAACAGGTCCTTTCAATAAGTTGGTTAAGGAAAGAGCCAAGGAAGCATATCTCTTGATAAATCGTCTATAGTATCTAGTAAGTCCAAGGAAACCCCTTAACTGTTTAATATTTTTTGGAATAGGCCATTGAAGTATGGCTGAGATCTTCTTTAGATCAACACACACACCACTTTCATCTACCACATGGCCCGAATACTCAATTGCTTTCTGACCAAATGCACATTTATTGAGCTTAACAAAAAAAATCATATTGCTGTAAGGATTAGAGAGTCAATTCCAAATGTTTAGCATGGTCTTCAATATTTTTACTGAAAACCAAGATGTCATCGAAGAAGACTATAATAAATCTCCTAAGATAAGGTTTGAACAGATGATTCATGACAGCTTGGAATGTTACAGGGGTATTTGTCAAGCCAAAGGGCATGACTAAAAATTCATAATGCCCCTCATGTGTTCTAAAGGCAGTCTTGTGAGCATCTGTTGGCAGCAATCTGATTTGGTGATAGCCTGCTCTTAAGTCCAACTTTGTAAAAATGGTTGAACCCCCTAATTCATCCAACAACTCATTAATCGTGGGGATAGGAAATATGTCCTTAATTGTGACTGCATTAAGAGCCCCATAATCAATGCAAAGTCTCCATGAATTGTCTTGCTGCCTAACCAGCAGAACTGGAGAGGAGAATGGACTATGTGAATGTTGGATGAACCCAGCTGCCAATAATTCTTATACTTGTCTTTCAATTTCGGACTTTTGGCTATGTCCATAACGATAAGGTCTAACATTGATAGGTTTAGTGTCTTCCTTCAAATGAATTGAGTGGTCCAATCCTCTGAATGAGGGTAAACCACTAGGTAAGGAAAACACTTTCTGAAATTTCAGCAATATGGACCAAAAGAGTGGATGAATTTCTGTTTTCAACTCTATCAACTCAGGTATGCTTGTGACCTGCAATTGTGAATCATGTTCTACATGCAGAGAATTGCACATTGCCCACTTATTGGTGAGGAATGCATTCATGTTAGCAGTAACAGAATTATCATTATGGCCCTGCAAGGAAATTGAATTACCTTCCCACACAAACTCCATTGATTTCCTTATATAATCATGAGTTACCTTTCCTAAACTTTCCAGCCAAGGCATGCCCAGTATAATGTCAATATCAGATAAATCCAAAACCCAAAGATCATATACAAACAAATTACCCTGAATCAACAGTGGTACCTTTTGACAATTCTTTTTAGAATACATTACATCCCCATTACCCAAAAACACCTGAATTCTGTGTGAATGTGACATAGGTAAGGACAGGTTAATTGCTAGTTGTTTCTGGATGAAGTTGTGAGTGCTGCTAGATTCAACTAAAATAGAAAAATTCATACCTCTCAAAAAAGAATTGAATACTAAGGCACAAAAATGATTTTTGTCTCTCAAGGTATGTAATGATGCATCCTTTGATTCTCCACGGTCTTTCAACTTGCCATACTATCTCTTCCTCTTCCTGATCTTCATGTAATTCCTCCTCTTCTCCCACCAGTAGCATCGATTTATTCTTACATATATGTTTCGAAGACCACTTTTCATCACAAGTATAGCAGAGGCCCAACTCTCTCCTCTTATGTAAGTCAGCATTGGACACCCTTTTCATCTGATTAGATGCTGGTAAAGATAACCTTTGTGTGTTTGAAATTGATTGTGGAAGAACATTATGAACCGTGGCAGTGTTTGGAATCACTGGAGTAGCCTCAGTCACCTGAACTGGTTTTGGAAAAAATTTCTTTGGAGCACCTTGAAATGAATTCTTTAAATCACTAAAGTGATCATCATAAGCCATGGCAAGTTGAATGGCTTGATGCAAGGATATAGGTTCCCTCAATTGGACAGCACTTCAGAGCTCAGATTGAAGACCCGAAACAAAAAAATTCATGAGAAGATCATCATCTAAATCTGGAATTTGATTAACCAATGCCTCAAATTGTTGAATATAAAAATAAAGAGATGAAGATTGGGTCAATTTTGATAATGCTCCTTTTAAATTTGTAAAACCAGACATACCAAAATGTTGACGAAGTGCAGAAGCAAAATCACACCAAGCACGAGCTTTACCTGTATTAAAGGACCATTAAAACCATGAAGCAGCCATGCCCTCCATTTTCAACCTAGCCAATGCCACCTTTGTTTCTTCTGGAATCATTTGAAGAGTGAAGAAAAACTCATCTTTAAAGATCCAATTATTAGGATCATGACCATTGAATACTGGTATCTCCATGCGAACGCCTTTAAGTAGAGAACGATGCTCCATAGTTTCTAGTCTATGCGAATTGTGAGACGCGGAAGAAGTATTGGTATTGGAAGATTCATGCCTCTAAGCTTGATCAGCGATTATAGTTTCGTGTAGTTGTTGCATCTGATTAACCAACAACGAAATCTGATTTCTGGTCTCAGCGGCTTGTCTCGTTGCTTGCATACACAGTTCTTCAAAATTTGTGTCCACCCGTTGCTGAAAGGAATGCAACTCCTCTGATAGTTCTTGAACCCTCATCATTGTCTCAAGAACGTGAGAAAGGAAAGAAAGCACCAATGTTAGGTTCAAGGAACCTAAGGAAAGAATAGAACAAAAAGAGCAAAAAGGAACAGAGAATTTGTATCAAATTTTTATTGAATCCTTTCAATCTGGTTACACAATGTTATATACCTGTTTCAACTCAACTCACTTGCCACCAGCCTAACCACGTGTCATCTAACTAACTTTCCACCTAATGAATACATGCAACACTATACACATGTAAGCTAACCGTTTAACCACTTCTTAACTACATGCAACTAATACTGATATATATCAATGGTTCCTTCCAGCAACAAAATCAGTTAGTCTAGTAGAATGCTTTTTGTCCCTATTCGATCTTCTCAGCCTAACAGATAAATTAATATAAAATTGATCAATCATTTTGGACTCAAATCAACCTCTGAATAGCCTGTGTGAAGAGTTCAAGTTCTTCAACTATGCCATATGCGTCATAAGTATCATCTAGAAGAGAGATTCATGCAACTAATTTGCCAACTATCCTTCTCTCAGTGCTATATTTAGGCTCATATGACATGGCTAGCTAGTGGCCAACTGCACGACCCTACCTCTAGCATGTGGGACCTTTGTCTCAAAGTCTGATTCTTATATAACACAAATACAAGCAATATCATATTGATTATTAGTTGATCAGCAATCTTTTAATAAAAATTTGAGGAACTATTTTCCCTTTTATGATTTAAAACATTATTATATATGTATGATAATCTATAGAAGAATACATGGTTTTAGAATTGTAGCTCTTGGTGATATTGCTGAGTTCTTTTTGATGAAGTTTCTGTAGCATATTGAAATTTAATTTTGGAAAGTCTAGAAGAATTTTGTTGTGGGAAGGATCTTCTTCGTAGAAACACATGTAATGCCTTGCCTCCAACCTAGGAACTCCCTTGTGAAGATGTTGCCTTAAGCAGTGACTGATTTAATCTAAGAATTTTCATAAAATATGATTATATGAAATTAGAACACCAAAAGACTCATGCTTACTTGTTAAAGACATGATTCTTAATTTCTTGAAGACTTCTTGTTTCCTCTGATGCTCTTGCAATGGAAAGACCAGGATCTACCTCTGTAATTCATACCACTCCCTGATCACAACCGTCGATGGGGCGAATTGTGGAGTGACGGTTTTTCAACACATTGTGAATGCAGAGGGGATCTAGCCAACCTTATTAACCCTAGTCCCCTTCCCATCATGGGCCTATGGGTTAGGCCTACACTGTAAGAACCTGCGCCGTTAATTTAGGAATTTAATTAATTAAATGTGAATTTAAGAAATAATTCCATAATTGACCCTAATAATTATGAGAAGACTTAAATAATTATAGTACGTGATTAATAATGTTGAAAGTCGCTTTTCTGCGAAAAGTGCAGATACCGGTTATGCTTCATGGTATAAATGCGTACTGATGAAGTATCCTGGAAAATTATGAAAAATATGTATATATCACTAGAATAATATCTAGGACAACTATAACAAGTTTTGAGTCAAAATAATGAGAATTGGCGTCAAAACTGATACCGGCTACATAAAAGCGCGTACCGGCATAGGGTTGCGAAAAATAAAATAAAAATATGAAAAATCTTAGAAAAATGGCTAGGTTCAGAATTCAAAGTTTGGGATTAAAATGCTAAGTGTAGCTATTAGTGCTAATACAGCGTCATTAAACTTAATCTGCCTATAAATACAAATTTTGCACTAAACCTAGGCATATTGTGCATGCTACGTGCCTCTTCTTTCCTTGTGCTTCATCAATTTCTAAACTTCACCTTTCCACCTCCATTTTCTTCCAAAACTTCTCAAAGTGATCACCTTTCTTCACTTTCTCTTCATCAAAACACCATGGCTTGGTGTGGGTTTACATTATGAGGGAGATGAGGGTGCCTTTCTGAGTTGTTTAACCTTTGTTTTGAGTGTGTGAGGGCTGAGTTCTGTGGTGGAGTTGTGTGAGCCATCTCCTTGTTGTGTGAGGGTGCAAGAAGCCATTTTGGTTGCAAAGAACCAAGCTGTGTGGGAAGCTCCAAGCACCTCCATTTGCTCCGTTTTGAACCATTGGTATGTCCTCGAACCTTTGATCATGAGCTTTCCTTGTTAAAAGTTGAGTCTTCGCATGTAAAATGAGTTGAGTAGGTAACCAACACCATCACTGACCTAGATATGTCTAAAAATGCATGTTTGGACGTTAATATGGGTTAAAGATTGAGTCTTGTATGGATATCTTCGCAAAAATGCAGAACTGCATTCTGTCGCGAAATATCCGGATATTGATATCCGGATATGGGGTTTGTGATATCCGGATATGCCCCTGACAAATATCCGGATATTTTGGAAATTTTGAGATAGTCACTGTTCTGTTCATACAGAACTGTATTTGGGGTTTATGGACCCTAGATTTGTTAGTTGAACCTCTGTAATAAATAATCTAAGTCAGAATCAATTGGATTAAGGGCATAAGACTTTGGGAGAAGCCTAATGGCATGAAACGAGAAAGAGAGCGTTGTCATTGTATCATGAACTCTAAGATTATGGTTATTGATGATGTTGCTGGTCTAAACAGATTGTAATTGTGTTGTGTTTGGATCTTAGACTGGGTTGGACTCTTGAGTTGGATAGTTAGCTTGCGAGGTAAGCTTGTGTGTCCTCGGATTGATCTGTTGCTTGTTCCACCGACCTCCATGGGAGGGTGGTTTATATCCATGTACGCTTTTTTGAAAGATAAAATATGCATTGGTATATGTCTAAGATATGTTAATTTAACTGTTGATGTAATGTATGAATGTGATGTTGTTACTTACACGATCAGACTGCGACTCTGGAGTGTAAGGCATAAGGTTGCGACCCTTATGTTTAGATAGGTCGCAGACGTGCATAATCCCTATCCTATTCCCTGGCCAGTCGAACCGCACTTGCATACATGACATGATTAATTGAGTTGTATGGCTCGTTGAGCAAGAAATATATTGTCATGATTTAAATGCCTTAACATGAACATGCATGGTAAATACTGTTTTCGAACTTATATTTATACATGTAAGTGAGCTTGGGGCGGAAGAGTCCTTGAGGACCCCTTGTCTTACTGAGATTTTTTTTAGAGATCTCACCCCGCGTTTGGGGCACATTTTCACGTTCAGGTACCTCGGGAGTTGATACCTCGGGCGGCAGAAAGCCGGAGTTTAGTTGACTGATGCATACTGTTTATACTGCCATGTTTGGATGTTGTTATTTTATTGTCTTTATATGATTATTGCGCTGAGACTTTGTTTGGATTTCTTGCCTTCTTTGGTGAGCATGGAGATTGTCCATGCCACATTGATTATGTTTTGTTTATTCAGACTTGAGTTGTATAATCTGTCAAGATATTGTCCGGTCTACGTGTTGTAGTTCCGTTACTAGATACACACTTATTTAATAAGGTTATTCAGTTAGCTTTTATTGCAATTTACATACAGGCATTATTGTGAAAATGGATTAAGTAATCAACTTGGCTAATATTAATGACGTCATAATTGAAAGGAAAAAGTTGGCTTCCGTATTTAATTAGCTGTGCTACTGCAATAGGTATGTTTAATACGGCAGATGCACACGGGGTGTTACATACACTGTTACCCACACTAATCAGTTTACATATATCCAAGCTCAAACAAAAGGATCACTTAATTAAATGGGCTTTATATTGCACCCCCATATGGATCATGACTTAGTCCGTTTTTATCAAAACAAGAAAAACTACAATTGATTGAAGCCCACAATTATTATAAAAATTTCTAACATTCTCCCACTTGGGCAAAATCAATTGTAAAATTTTAATTTAAAAGAGAAAAGGAAAACAAGTTATTTGAAAACGACTCTCGAGCTAAGGACTAATTCTTATAATGTGGCCACATTTTAAGAAAACACATAATCCAAGGTGCGATATCTGAATATGACTCCATCCAACTAAAATCAAACAGCATTGAAACAGGCGGTGATTATACCCTTACTGATATAAGACCTTCCATGATCACAAATGTTACTTGACTCCGTCTACTAGTCATTAGTGTGCAGTGTAGCAAGAAAATAGCATTCCAATGTGATCCAACAACAACCAAACTGTTATTTTCTCTGTCAGTCCTCAAATTTCTCTCAAATGCCTTAAAGCCGGAGAAATTCCATGGTTTATCAAAAAATGATCATATAATCAAATATGGTGTCGACTACGGGCCCTGTAGTCCTAACAACACCATTATGTCCCAAACTCTCATATAGTGTCAACCACAGACATGATGGTTCCAACAACACTGAGTTCCAAAATCATGCCTCAAACTCCAATATAGTGTCAACCACAGGCATGGTGGTCCCGACGACACCGAGTTCCAATTTATGCCTTAAACTCCAATATAGTGTCAACCACAAGCACCATGGTCCCAACGACACTGAGTTCCAAAATATCTCACAATTGATAAACATAAATACATATATTCAATATATGCAATAATAAAACTCAAATCCTTATCAGTTGTTCAAAATAAAATTTGTCTATTAAATAAACATCAATTATATCCAAAATAAATTGTTCAATATGACAAGAAAATAACAAATGATTCAAACTCCCACTAATCAACTAAATCAAAGGAATTCACAATGCCCATATTCTTCACATGTATTTATCATGGGCCTAAATCCTTTGGTTAGAGAGTCAATCAATATTCTCAACAACTAAGTCATTCACATACAATATAAGAAAAGGAAATTTTCTCCCACTGACCTTATGGTAAATATACTAATAGAAATTATTTTCATCATAGCTCAAGAAAATCACTACCTCATCAAATCACTATTAATGTAAAATAAAATCCATGTTGATTTAAAAAAAAGAAGGATATATAATTTATTTATTTTTAAAAAAAGGCCTTATAGAAAATTCATTTCAAAATAAACTCATATCCTGACATTAACGACTAAGCAATTATTTCCCACTGATTCCACAATAATTTCAAGATCATACAAAATCAATTATATCTCTCCCACTAAAAAATACGTCAAGTATGTTCTCTATATTAATAATAGGCTAACATGCAATGCCCTATCAAGATCAAAATTCATAAAAAAAATAGCTAGATCTCTTCTCCATTAATCATAATCCAATCCAATAAAAAATTCTATTATGGCATTGTTATCGTTCATATCAAAAGTATATTTATTACATCAATGCAATTATATTAATTATGACAATTAAACAATTTCCACAAAGTAGTTAGTATACTATAAACTGTTTTTTGGGCAGAGTATACAATACACAATTATTTCGCATTATTTAAAATTTCATCTTCATATAAGTTTCAAGATTTGTTTCATACAACAACCCATTTGTGCAAGTAATTGCTTATAATAATTTTATTATTAAAGAACTCTCACAATTTTTAAATAACATTACAAATAACATTTTGAAATAATATGAATAACTTTATAACATTATTTCCAAAATTTATAATGCTTTCTCTAAACTACAAATTATACCACAAATTCTCATACCCAACATGAACAAAATGAAACTTAATTGAAAGAGTACATAAAATATATGCATAATTAGGAAGAGTAAGAACTGACATCATAATCACCATAATATGTAACAATTTTTCATTAATTAAAATTTGGAAAAAGGAACATAAATATTTATCAAAAAATTAAACATGAATAAGAGCTCACAAAATTTAATATGAATGAGAGCAAATAATTTCAAATAAATATTTATGTATATAAAAAATTAAAATAAATATTTCAAAATGAATCAAATATGTTTTCAAATCTATTTAAGGAAACTAACATAGAAATTCATTATTAAGACAAAATTAGTATCCATCAAAATAAACTAAAGGACAATATACACCTTCAATTAAATCAAGATATTATAATGAGGCCAACATAATAGTACATTTCCATTTGGGCAGAATGCACTAACCAAGGTTAAACCAAGGCCAGAACCTCAGATGAGTTAATCAATGAGCACAACACTAGGTTTGAAAGTCTATCCCCTTTGGGCAGATAGATTTCTAGACCAATGAGCCTCCAATAACTTCATCTACAATCTCAAAAAGAAGTTGCTCATGATGAGTTAATCATTGAGCACAACAGGTTGTCATAACAAGGCTAACATAATAGCACATTCCCCTTTAGGCAGAATGCACAAACCAAGGTCTAAACCAAGGTCAGAACCTCATATGAGTTAATCAATGAGCACAACATTGGGTTGGAAAATCCATTCCCTTTGGGCAGATAAATCCCTAGACCAATGAGCCTCCAATAACTTCATGTACAACCTCAAAGAAAAGTTGCTCAGTGAGCATACATTAGCTTCAAAGATTTGTCCCATTTGGATAGACAGATCACCTAGACCAATGCATCTCCATTAACTTCATCCCAAATAAGTTCACAGTTATAGCACACAATTACTCCCTTTGGCCAGGAAATTGCATGAAATAACTAAAATTATTTCTCAAATTTTACAAAAGAATTTCCACTAACCAATATAACTAATCCCACTTTGGTAGCAATTACCCATAGTGATTCATTAAAACTCTTGCACCGAAATTAATTTTCTATTGCCCAAAACCATAACCCAGTCCACAAGAAAATGCAATATCTCTACGAATAATGAATCAAATATAATAGCATTTCCAAAAAAAAATTTGCACTCAAATATTTCCAGCGGAAGCATGCATCTTAATAAAAAAATATATTAGAGTAAGCATATAAGGTTTATCACTTTTCCATAAAACGATATTTATTACAACAATTTATTTATTTATTTTAAATATATCATAAAATCATATTTAATTATATCACCAGACAAATAATATTTGATAAAATTAGGTCATTATTGGGCTTACAAGTGCCTCAAGCACCATAACCTGTGGATGGGCTTTACTCAAAAAATCTAAACAAGTTTTCTTCTCTACAATCAAATCAATCACCATATAAATAAATTGCATCCATAAATAATACCTAACTCTAAATGAAGCAGTTTCATCAAAGATATTATGGATTCGTGCATTTTTATTCATGTTGAATGCAATGTACGTACCCCACATGACTACCAAATAACTTCTATTTTAAATTATTCATTCTAAATAGTTTCAAACTAAATATAAAAACACCAACTGTAATGTATTTATTTCTATCCAAATATTTTCATTAACCCACAAATCGAAATATATCTTGAAGCCTTTCAATCAATTCCATCAAAGGTGTCAAATCAAATAATAATAATAAATTTATTTGAATGCAAATGTATAATTAATTGATTTGATTATTGTATTATTGATGTTATATTCTCTGCCATATAATCAACAATCATTCCAAATGCAATAGAAATAATGTCACGATATTTCTATCAAGATAAATCACCCAACAAATATCATAATATAATTTATTTGGAAAACATATATAGAAAACCCGCACTCAATAATAAAATCACGGGTAATGGGTAATAAAGCATTGAAAATGAAAAGAAAACCCCAACGCAAGAATGCACCGAACCAAATTTACAAAAAATGATATCAAATTAGGTTTGAAACAAAACTTGTAATCGGCTTTACAAAAATGCAATACAAGTTTTATGGATTTCGAAAATTGTGCTTAACAAAAAAAACTTTCGAATAAAATTTATGCATTGGGATGCAAAAAGATGCGAATTTCATCTTGAGCATAATTATTTTATCGTCTTTATACATCAATTTTATCATTAACATAATCGTGTCTTTCCAATAATTTTTTTTTATTTTTTATCATCCTGAGATACCTTTCCAATAATTTTATCATTTTTATAAAATTCATATATTCAAGAATAAAAAAAGATGATAAAATTAATCCCAATAACGTATTCATATCTAATAATAAACAATTGGGTCTGAATTCATATGATCTAGGCTATGATACCAAATGTAAGAAATTTCATAAAATATGATTATATGAAATTAGAACACCAAAAGACTCAGGCTTACTTGTTAAAGACATGATTCTTAATTTCTTGAAGACTTCTTGTTTTCTCTAATGCTCCTGCAATGGAAAGACCAGAATCTACCTCTGTAATTCACAACACTCCCTGATCACAACCGTCGATGGGGCGAGTTGTGGAGTGACGATTTTCCAACACATTGTGAATGCAGAGGGGATCTAGCCAAACTTATTAACCCTAGTCCCCTTCCCATCATGGGCCTATGGGTTAGGACTACACTGTTACCTACACTAATCAGTTTACAGATATCCAAGCTCAAACAAAAGGATCACTTAATTAAATGGGCTTTATATTGCACCCCATATGGATCATGACTTAGCCCGTTTTTATCAAAACAAGAAAAACTACAATTGATTGAAGCCCACAATTATTATAAAAATTTCTAACATGATTTACACAGCGAGATATGGGCTAAATTCATGGGTCAAGGACTTAAGGTGAGCGTATGTGAAATCATGTGCTTCATCTAGTATATCTTCCCCATGAGCCCTTAATTGTGAAGCTTCGTACAAGCTGTTGAAGTCTTTTTAATTTCTTGTTCCTTGCAAGTAGCGAAGGATTCTCTTGGCAGCCAACAAATGCATTTCTATAGGATTCTCCATATACCTGCTAATTAAACTCACAGAATACATTATGTCTGGCCTTGTTGCAGTGAGATACATCAAACTTCCCACAATTTTTTTGTAGAAGGTGTTGTCAACCTTCTTTCCTCCATGATCTTTATGTAGCTTCAAGCCACATTCAACTAGAGTGTGCACAGGATTACAATCCTTCATCTAACAGAATCATATCTTCCACATGAGGGAATTAAGTTGTGAGAAAAAAAAAGTGAATAGTCATGGCCACAGATTCTAATTTTGTGCAAGCAGCCATTCCACGTTTTGATGGTCATTATGATCATTGGAGCATGTTGATGGGGAATTTCCTTCGATCCAAGGAATATTGGGATGTAGTTACCAATGGTGTTGTTGAACCAGCACTAGCAGAAGAAGCTCAGTTGACAACAGCACAACGAGCAGCTCATGAAGCAGTAAAGTTGAAGGATTTGAAGGTGAAGAATTATCTCTTCCAGGCCATTGACCGTTCTATCTTGGAAACCATTCTTTCCAAAGAAACTTCCAAGGATATTTGGGACTCCATGAAAAAGAAGTATCAAAGCTCTGCAAGAGCAAAGAGGCAGCAACTTCATGCTTTACGCTCGGAATTCGAAACACTTCGAATGAAGTTGGGAGAATCAATTGCAGATTATTTCTCTCGCGTGATGACCATTGTCAATAAAATGCGAATTCATGGAGGCAAAACAGAAGAAATAACTGTCATAGAAAAAATTCTTCGATCATTAACAGCAAAATTTAACTTTGTTGTTTGTGCTATAGAAGAATCTAAAGATATAGATGATTTTTCACTTGATGAATTGCAGAGCTCATTGGTGGTGATGAACAGAAGTTCAAACAGGGAGACACAGATGAGCAAGCATTAAAGTCTTCTACCGATACTCGTTCCAACAATTTTCAAGGAAGGGGTAGAGGCAGAGGTAGAGGCAGAGGAAGGTCCACTAATTTTAGAGCCAATAATGATCAATTTCAAGGCAGAGGCAGAGGAGGAGCCCCTGATAAATCCAAGGTAGAATGTTTCAGGTGTCATAAATTTGGTCATTATCAATATGAATGTTATACTAGGTTGCTAAATAGCAAAGAAAAAGGAGAAAGTCCAAACTTTGCAAAAAAGGAAGAAGGTGAAACCTTATTGATGGTTGCTAAAGATGAAAAGAAAATTGAGCTAGATGTTTGGTATGTGGATACTGGCTGCAACAACCACATGAGTGGTAGTAAGTCTTCTTTCTCTCATCTGAATGAAAATTTTCAATCTACTGTGAGTTTTGATGATCATTCTACTGTGAAAGTAATAGGAAAATGTGACATTAAAATAAAAACCAAGAATGGTTTTGTGGAAACAATATCTAATGTATTATATGTTCCTGATTTGAAAAGTAATTTATTGAGTGCTAGCCAATTACAAGAAAAAGGTTATGTGGTGTTTTTGTTTTAATTTCCTATTATTTCCAAAAAAAAAAAAAGGTTATGTGATCACTATTAAAACTGGTGTTTGTGAAATATATGATTCTGTTAGAGGTGCTATTGTTGTTATTCAGATGAGTTCAAACAGATTGTTTCCATTAAAGATTGAAGGAATCCAAACTAGTTTAATGGCTGAAATGAAAGATCCTTCATGGTTGTGGCATTTTCGCTATGGCCATTTGAGCTTTGGTGGGTTGAAGACGCTCCAACAGAAAAATATGGTGACAGGCCTCCCTCAAATCACAATGTGTTGTTAGCAAACAACATCGTTCTGAATTTGCAAAAGGGAACTCATGGAGAGCAATGGGAATTTTGCAATTGGTGCATTCAGACATTTGTGGTCCAATAAATCCAATTTCTAATGGAGGTAAAAAATATTTAATTACCTTCATTGATGATTTTTCTAGAAAAACGTGGGTTTATTTTTTACAGGAAAAGTCAGAAGCTTTCTCTACATTTAAAAATTTCAAAGCTCGTGTGGAGAATGAGACAGGAAGGATAATTCAGACACTTCGCATAGATCGTGGTGGTGAATATTGCTCAAAAGAATTTGAAGCTTTTTGTGAAGAACATGGCATCCGAGAAGAGCTTACAACTGCGTATACACCACAACAAAATGGTGTATCAGAGAGGAAGAATAAAACCATCCTCAATATGGTTAGAAGCTTGTTGGAAGAGGAAGAGTTCCAAAGACGTTTTGGCCAAAAGCAGTAAACTAGTGCATTCATGTCTTGAACAGAAGTCCAACATTTGCAGTTCAAAATATGACGCCAGGAGAGGCTTGGAGTGGGAGAAAACCAAATGTGGATCACTTTAGAATTTTTGGATGCATTGCATATGCTCATGTCCCGGATCAAAAAAGAAAAAAACTTGATGACAAGGCTGAAAAATGTGTCTTTCTAAGTGTGAGTGATACATATAAAGCATATAAATTATTTAATCCACTGACAAAAAAATTATGGTTAGCAGGGATGTTGTTTTTTATGAAGAAAACACTTGTGATTGGAATATACAGCAGCCTACTCAAGTTCTTTGTGATATTGATTCTGAACAAGTACAAATTTCAGCATCTAGTATGCCTGAAAATTCGTCCATTGCAACTTCTTCAGCTAGTCAATCCTCACCAACAGTAGTTGGAGTTAACGAAGAAGGAACTCAATCTCTTCGTCGTGTTAGAAGAAGGCCTGCTTGGATGGAAGATTATGAGGTAACTGGAATTTAAGATCCAATTACTCACTTTGCTTTTTTTTCAGAATGTGATCCCGTGACTTTTGAGAGTGCTATCAAAGATGAAAAATGGCGAAAAGCAATGAATGTTGAAATTGATGCAATTGAGAGGAATGATACTTGGGAGTTAACTGATCTTCAAAATGGACACAAAACTATTGGTGTGAAGTGGGTGTTCAAAACAAAGTTAAAGGAAAATGGTGAAATTGACAAGCACAAAGCACACTTGGTTGTCAAGGGGTACAAGCAACAATATGGGATTGATTATACAGAAGTTTTTTCTCCTGTTGCGAGACATGATACAATCAGGTTGGTGGTTGCAATGGCTGCACAAAATTCTTGGCCTATTTACCAGTTAGATGTCAAATCGGCAGTCTTGCATGGGTACTTGGAGGAACAAATATTTATTGAACAACCCCCTGGTTATGAGAAGGTTGGAAATGAGCATAAAGTTTACAAATTGAAAAAAGCACTTTATGAACTAAAACAAGCCCCTCAAGCTTGGTATAGTCGCATTGAGTCTTATTTTCTTAAGGCTGGTTTTATAAAGTGTCCTTGTGAACATACACTCTTTGTTAAGATTGGTGATGAAGGAAAAATGCTTATTGTTTGCTTATATGTAGATGACCTTATATTCACTGGAAATTGTGATGTTATGTTTGAAGAATTTAAAAAGTCTATGATGAATGAGTTTGAAATGACTGATCTTGGTATGATGCACTACTTTCTTGGCATAACTGTAGCCCAATCAAGTGATGGAATTTTTATTTCTCAAAATAAATATGTGGAAGATATTCTAGACAGGTTTCAGATGAAGGATTGTAATCCTGTGCACACTCCAGTTGAATGTGGCTTGAAGCTACATAAAGATCATGGAGGAAAGAAGGTTGACAGCACCTTCTACAAACAAATTGTGGGAAGTTTGATGTATCTCACTGCAACAAGGCCAAACATAATGTATTCCGTGAGTTTAATAGTAGGTATATGGAGAATCCTACAGAAATGCATTTGTTGGCTGCCAAGAGAATCCTTCGCTACTTGCAAGGAACAAGAAATTTTGAGATATTTTACAAGAAGGGTGTAAAATCTAATTTAGTGAGATTTACTGACAGTGATTACGCAAGAGATCAAGCAGGAAGAGCACATCAGGCTATGTTTTAATGATTGGTACAGGTGCTATTTCTTGGGCATCGAAGAAGCAACCAATTGTCACTTTGTCAAGCACAGAAGCAGAATTTGTTGCTGCTACAGCTTGTGCATGCCAAGCCATTTGGCTAAGGAGAATTCTTGAGGAGCTTCAATTCAAGCAACTCAAAGCTACTCAAATTATGTGTGATAATAATTCAGAATTTAGATTATCCAAGAATCCTGTGCTACATGGAAGAAGCAAGCACATTGATGTGAAGTTTTATTTTTTAAGAGATCTTTGTAATGATGGAGCTATTGATTTAATCTACTGCAGGAGTGAAGACCAGATTGCTGTATATTCACTAAAGCTCTCAAGAAAGAATCATTTGAGAAGTTAAGAAGATTATTAGGTGTCTATATACTTTAAACTGACTGTTAGCAAACATCAGTTTAAAGGAGGAAATGTTGAAGTTTTTTTAGTTTCTTGTGTCAGTTACAATATTGAAGAGTTAATTGTCTTTTGGTTTTTCTTATGTGAGTTATGAAGTTAAATTGTTATGTTTATTAGGGATATAATGGCTGACGTTATGAGTAGTTAATTAGTGGTGTTATGAGGGTGTTAAGAGACTCTTGATTAGCTTTGTAATGAGTCTCTTCATTGGTACTTTCAGTTTTTAGTGTTGCCTATTAATAGGCTTGATGTATTGAAGAAATATGATGTATTCCCTTTTCAGTATTTGTTACGTGTTTCAATTTGAGTCTCAATATTCTTTCACAAGCTCCACATTCCGTGCACATATTTGGCTAGTTTTCCATTGAAATTTCGATTATTGTTCTTGAATTTACTAAATACATCTATTACAATTCACCCAAATATTGTTGTGAGATGGAATGATGGAATAATAAAAATAGATCAAGTACAATAGTATCAAACTTTTTTCAAAAAAACAAAACACAAGTCTTTTGGGATAACTCTATTCTACTATCACGCACATCTATTTTTCTCTCTTAATTTTTTTATTATTTCCCTCTCTTGACACACACCCACTAAACTATCACACCATACATATGTATAGTTTTAACAACCGACTTTGTTTCATAACAATATAATATAATAATCTAAAGTTTTGCTTATAATCATATAAGATGACAACTAAGACTTGGACTTTTGATTTAATAACTCCTCGTAAGTTTGGCGGTGCAGAATTTCTGCTTGATTTTCTCTTCTATATTTATGGATAGCACAATATTGTAGAGGCATCTAACACTTCTAGCTTAATCAACACAATCTTCTTGCATGGCGGTGGAAACTTCCACATACTTCTAGTCCAAATAATTATTAGTTCGTCGGTAGTTGCCAAGTTTGATTTGAATTCTAACAAATATGTGCTATGAGATGTTAATGAAATTATTATGAATCTATGTATATAATATATGTATAAAATGATCAATGGCTAGTAGATTTTCTTGGTGATATTGTAAATATTAATTGCAGGCAAAGTTCTACATACCTGATGAAATGCGATTTCCTTTTTGGCTAAGCAAACGAAACAGTCAGGCAAGACAGTGAAGGCTCCATTCTTCTTCGCTGATGTTATTGTTACTAATTAAAGTATTGTGTATTTGTTCTAATGCTTCATCAATTTCTCGTTCGAAATGATAAGATATACCCAAACGTTGGACTGAGTCAATGAAGTTTAGTTTTTGTGCGACATTTTTACTTGAAGATAGAATCATCATCTATGAAGCACCGACACTTCAAAAACCCTGACGTATCATGTCCGACACTTCCTGATACTCTCCGACACTCCAACACTCTCCGACACTCGAACACGCGTTGTAGAAACTCAAAAAATGATGCAAAGGTTGTGTTGCGTTGTGTTTTTAGTTCTAACAATTAAATTCATTGGATTACGATTACTATTTTATTGAGTTTAATATAAATATTTTAGTTATCTTATGTTTCTTTGCAAAATTGATGGTTATTATAAGTTTAACTTCATAATTTGTTAAATTATTGAATATGAAATACAATATACACTACATAAAATAAAAATATTATTTAATATCAAAACGTGTCCTAAGGTGTAGAAATCTAATATTTTTTTAAAATTAATACGTCGGAGTGTCGTGTCTTGTCACGTATCCTGTATCGGTATCGGTGCTACATAGATCATCATCTTCACTTCTTCTTTTTGCCTTTGAACTTGTTGCTTCATATTGTCACTGACTTCATGTGATTAGTAACAAGGAATTAAATGTTTATGGAGAATTTCATTTTTTAAATATATAAACGTCATGATAAAAATTTGTTTTAATGGGTATGTGCAATATTTTTGAGGTTTGAAATCAAAATTTTACTAGAAATATTGGAAGGGATCTTAATATTGAAATAGTAAACTCTTAATTGAACAACTGATCAATTGATATGCTTTGCATGTTTCTGTATGTTAAGTTTAATACTCGACTATTTTTCTTTCACCAAAAACTGAATCTAAAATATGACAAAGATAAATTTTAGCCCTGAAAGGTGTTGTTTCTTAGAAGCAAGAGGTACTGGTAGAGGCAGTCCCTTACTAATAGAAAGAATTGACAGAGAAGAGAAGAGAATGGAAAGAGAATAGAGTGATGAGAAAAAGATTATTTTGTTATTAAAATTCTGCCAGAAGTACAATACCTTTCGTTTCTCTTTCTTTTATTACAGATCCCCTTCTAACAACTACTCTCCACTCTCTTTTACTATTCTCTCCCTTTTTTACACGTCACCTCTAACCCTAGTGACTACCTCAATAATCTCTACACATGATCTCTAAACCTTATTGGTATCTTCTTTTCACTTACCTCTTTCCTTTATGCAATACTTTGTTCTCTTGATTGGTTTGCATCTTCAAATTCCTCTTCTTCTATTTCTTGGGCTTCTATTTCTTGGGCTGCTGCTATTGTATTAATACCTTCCCCATTGAAATCAACCTTGTCCTCAAAGTTGAAAGAAGGGTATTGTTGTTGAAAATCCTCCGAAGTCTCCCAAGTAATGACTTCATGAGACATGTTATCCCAAAGAATCTGAACCTGTTGTATTGGTTGGTCATTATGTTGAAGTATGTAACACCCCGTGTGCACTCGGTGTGTTAAATATACATATGGCAATAGTGCAGCTAATAAAACGCGGAAGCTAACTTTTTCTTTCCAATTATGAACTATTCATTATTAACCAAGTGGAATACTTATTCCTTTTCAAAATATCGCCTGTATGTAAATTGCAATAAATAACTAACTGAATAATCTCATAGTATAAATAACTGTATATCTAGTCTTGGAACTACAACATGTAGACTGGACAATATCTTGATACATTTATACATCTCAAGCATAAACAAACAAGTCTGATAACAATGTGGCATGGACAACCCCCATGCTCACCAAATAAAACAGCATAATTATCAAGTCTCAGATACAATAGCCATAAAATGAGAATCAGGCATAATCATGTAAAATAGATAAAGCAGTAAGTATGCATCAGTAAGCTCAACTCTGGCCTCCTGCCACTAGAGGTCTCAACCCCGAGGTACCTGTAGCTGAAAATGTGTCCCAACGCGGGCTGAGATCTCTACAAAGAAATCTCAGTAAGACAAGGGGTCCTCAAGTATCTCTTCACCCCAAGCTCACTTACATGTGCAATATAAGTTCCAAAATAGCAACAACAGTATAATTTCATAAATATGTGCAATGCAGCATATATCCATGTCTTGTGTGTAAGAATCCTACTGGCTAGAGAATAAAAGGTAGGAATTACGTACGTCTACAACTTACAGTACAAGGAACACCGCTTGCACCTCACCCATGGTGTTACCATCTTGTATGTCTCCACATACTCAGGGGTTACCGTCTATGTGGTGCACCACATACATATCATATTGCACTTGCACTCATAAAACAGCTCAATAGCATTTCAATATTCATCACATATTTTCAGAAAACACAGCATGCATATAAAACATCCCACCATGAGGTATGGTGGAACCAACAATGGGCAAAATCGAGGACACAAAAGCTTACCTATCAAGCTAACAGTCCCAATTAACAGTCCACACCAGTCCACGATCACCAACAACACAATCACAGCTTGTTTATACCAGAAATATCATTAATATTCATAGCCCAAAGTTTCACTAAGTGTTTAAGACTTTCCAACTTGTTTTAAGTGATTTTAGGCTCAATCTGCAGGAGGTATTCGAAAACTCCTCGATGAGTATTCGAATACTCCATGTCTCCAGAAAGTATCCCAATATTTTCACTAAAGTATTCGAATACCACAAAGTATCTGCATACTTTCACTACAGTATTCAAATACCATAAAGTATCTGAATACTTTCACTCCAGTATCTGAATACTACAAAGTATCCGAATACATTTACTAAGGTATCTGAATATTTTTCTTCCCGAAAAAATATCCCAATACTCCTTGAAGAGTATCTGAATACCTCTTGATAAGTATTCAAATACTTCACGAAAATTATTTGAATATTTATCAGACAGAATGCAGAAACTCGTGCCGATTCTGCATAATCACCATTTTAAGGGTCCTCCAACGATTTTGAGTCCAATGACTCCACAAATAGAAGTTCATTTACACTTTTTAAGCATAGATTATCAATCTTTAATCTTGAATAATCAAAGTTTCCCTTTTTAATGACTCAAACAAGCTAAAATCATGAATTTTTAAGGGGAATGAATGATCATGAGTTACCTCTAGGCTTATGAAATCAGAAAAAGGAAGTGGCTTGGAGCTTTCTATACAACTCTATGGTTTTGCTACTTCAAGGCCACGAAAATGCTCCATAAGTTTGGTTCTTTACACCAAAAGGTGACTTCTTGAAGCTTCAATGGAGGTGGAACACACTCACACTCCCACAACCAAGGAGGCAACCTTCAAATGCTCAAAAAACAGAATCTTAAGCTCCCAAGAACATTCTCCCCACACCCCCAATGCTTGCTACAAGTCTACACAATCATGGATGAGGGTTTTCAAGAAGAAAATGTGGGAACTTTGGTGGAAGGATGGAGGAAAGCTCAAGTTTTCTTAAGAGAGGAGAGGGTGGCAACAACCAAGGCACGTAGGATCAGCTTAGAAGAATGAAAACTGACCTAGAAAAGTGTGCCCTTTAGTATTTATAATCTACTTAAGTTTAATCCGTCGGCATTAGCACTAATAGCTTCGCTAATCATTTTAATCTCAAACTTCATATTATGAACCTAGCCATTTTTCTAGGATCTGTTATATTTTTATTATAATTTTTTGCAACACTTTGTCGGTACGCGTTTTACACGTCATCGGTATTAGTTCTGACATCAATACTCATAATTACGACTCCAAACTTAGTTTACTCAACTTAAGTATTTTTCTAGGAATATTCATGTACTTATTATAATTTTTTGGGATACTTCATCGGTACACATTTATACAGTGAAACAGAATCGATATCTGCATTTTTCGTCAGAAAAGTGACTTTCAGCGTTATTAAGCCCTTATAATAATTATTTAAGTCTTCTTATATTTATTCAACGTAGATTTTGGAATTATTTCTTAAACTAATAATTAAATTATTAAAATTTCTAATTTCATGGTGCGGGTTCTTACATTCACCCCACCTTTTAAGAATTTTGTCCGCAAATTTAGAGACATACTTGTCCCTAAACTCGGGGTATTGTCAGAGAAGCTCATCCTCCCGCTCCCAAGTACACTCCTCTGGAGTTCTTCCTTCCCATTGCACTTTGACCAAAGGGATGATCTTGCTCCTAAGCTTTTTCTCACCACGATCAAGGATTTTGAGTGGTCCTACGAAAGTTTTTAAGTTCTCTCGAGTTTTCACATCATCAGGTTGCACCACGTGTGAAGGATCCGCTATGTATCTCCGAAGCTGTGAAACGTGAAACACGTTATGGATGTTGGCCAAGTTCAGAGGCAATGCAAGCCGGTAGGCAACAGACTCTACCCTACCAAGTATTTGGTATGGCCCAATGATTCTCGGGCTAAGCTTCTTCACTCCGAGGGCCCGACCAACACCGGTGACAAGTGAAAGTCTCGCTACCACGTGTTCACCCTCATTGAACTCTAGTGGCTGATGCTTGTCATCATAGTAACTCTTCTGGCGATTCTGTGCTTGCTTCCGCTTCTCTCTGATAATTTGGATCTGCTGGGTAGTCTCTTGGACAAGGTCCAAGCCAAATAACTCACTGTAAGAACCTGCACTGTTAAATTAGGAATTTAATTAATTTAGATAATTAATTATGAGATTAATGAGATAATTCCATAATTGACCCTAATAATTGTTAGAAGACTTAAATAATTATAGTAAGTGATTATTAATGTTGAAAGTTGCTTTTCTGACGAAAAGTGCAGATACCGGTTCTGCTCCACGGTATAAATGCGTACCGATGAAGTATCCCGGAAAATTATGAAAAGTGTGTATATATTACTAGAATAATATATATGACTAGTATAACAAGTTTGGAGTCAAAATAATGAGAACTGGTGTCAGAACTAATACTGACAACGTTAAAACGCGTACAGGAAAGGTGTTGCAAAAAATTAAAATTAAAATATGAAAAATCCTAGAAAAATGGCTAGGTTAAGAATATGAAGTTTGAGATTAAAATGATAAGCATAGCTATTAATGCTAATAAGGTGCGATTAAAACTTAAGTGATTATATAAGGACTTCGCACAAAGCCCTAGGTCAGATATTGCATCCCTTCTATGTGAGATTTCTGAACCCCTTGGCTGCCACCTTCCTCTCCATTGCAAGGGTGGAGCTTTTGTCCATTTCCAAGCCCAAGTTCCCACCTTTTCCCTTACTTTCTTCACCAAAGTTCGTTGTATGAGTGTGCTCTAGCCATGAGAGGTTGAAAGTCCAGCCATTTCTGAGCTGTAGGCTCTGTTTTGTGGGTGAGAGTTGCTGACCTTGTAGTGGTGAGGGGTGGAGGCCATTCACTTGGCATTTGTGGTTTCAAGAAGCCACCTTTGAAGGAAAAGGACTTTGCTTTGTGATCAAATTCGTGGCTTGTGTAATCTGAATTATTGAGGCATATTCAAGAGCTCCAAGAGCACATCTTTCTACTATTTTGAGACCTCCATAGGTATACCATGATCATTCCTCTTAAAATCCATGATTTTAGCTTGTTTAAGTCATCAAATGAGGGAACTTTGATTAATCAAGTTACAAGTGGTTAATATATGCATGTTTAATGCTTTGGAACTTCTATTTTTGAGAAAAACCGAACCTTGAACCTTGGGAAGCATTTTGATCTCAGATTATGCAAAAATCAGTTGCAGAATTCAGTTCTGCACGCGTGGGAATCGATTCCCTTCTGTTGGGAATCGATTACCAAGTGTGAAAATCGATTCCCCTTCTATTGGGAATCGATTACCAAGGCAAGGAATCTATTTCCAGTGTTTGGTAATCGATTCGTACCTGTCAGAATGACCAGAAACCAGTTGTTTTTGCATAGAAAAGCCTTCATTTGGGCATGAGGCCCTACAAATTCAGTGTTACTGTTGGAAAACAGTAATACCTTTAATGATGGGGCATTATACTTAATAATTATGAACTAGAAAAGATGAAAATGAAAGAGGAAATGTTGTCATAATGAAATGAATCCTTTAGAGCATGGATATTGATGATGTTTCTTTTAAACACAGACTGTGATTGCGCTATTTGGTGACCTTGGGCCAGTGTGGACTCTTAGTTTGCACGGATAGCTTGAGAGGTAAGCTTTCGTGTCCTCGGTTTATCCATTGTTTGTTCCACCATACCTCATGGAGGGATGATTTATATGCATGATGTGTTTTCATTAATTGATATTTGAAATGCTTTTGAGCTGTTATGTGCAAGTGCTTTTTGATATGCATGTGTTGTTCCACCTAGACGGTAAGCCTAAGTATGTGGCGTCATACAAGATGATAATTTTGTGGGTGGGTGCAAGTGGCGTCTTGCACTGATTGTAGGTTATAGACGTATGTAATTCCTGCTTGTTCTCTGGCTAGTAGAATATTTTGACACACTGATTTTGGGGTGGAGAGATCCTTGAGGACGCTTTGTCTTACTGAGATTTCTGTTTAGATATCTCACCCCGCGTTTGGGGCACATTTTCAGGTTCAGGTAACTCGGGGGTTGATACCTCCGGTGGTAGGAGGCCAGAGCTTAGTTGACTGACGCATAATGATGAGTATACTGTTGTGATTGGATGCTGCTTTACTTTTATTATCCTGTTATTTGATTTGAGACTCTGTTGGGCTTTGTTGCCTTATTTGGTGAGCATAGGGGTTGTCCATGCCACATTGACTTCTATGCTGTTTTAGATTTGAGTTGTGTAATGTATCAGGATTACGGTCCGGACTACGTGTTGTAGTTCCGTGATTTAGATACTCACTTATCTATATTATGAGGTTATTCAGTGTAGATAGCTGTCTATTTGCAACTTACATACTGGCATTATTTTGAAAAAGGATTAAGTAATCAACTTGGTAATTAATAATGACTTTATAATTTGAAGAAAAAAGTGAATTTCACATTTTAATAAAGCAAAGCTTAATACGATGATATGATAACAATTCGGGTATACACGAGGTGTTACATTTTATGGTATCAGAGCACTTTCTAAGATAAAGCCTCTATGTATTGCAATAACTTAGGATGTTTTGCTGAGTGTCTTGTTTTGTGTGTTTCTCTGTTGGGTTTTGCTATGATGATGCATGTGTGACCACATTGTGTGGGCCTGGTCAACTTATTCTTTGTCTAACTTGTGCAAAGTCATGCTAATACCGAGGAGAAACCAGGAGACAAATGAGGATCAACCTGATCCTGTCCTAGCTGCATTGGCTGAGATGCAGGCAGCTCGACTAGCTGACTAGGAGGCCATGAGAATGGAAAAATAGGCTATGCTAGACGCCGTCGGAGAGGCGAACAGGAAAGCCACTAAGGACGTGCTGGAGGCGAACCGCTTGGCGAACATGACCATGATAAGGGTCATGTTGGAGAAAATGAGGGTTGGTCCTGCTGGTGGCTAGTATCCTCCACCGCCGCCACCACCATCGCCTCCACCCAGTCATCAGGACGATAGCCAGAGTCACATTGAGGGTGCCAGTCATCTTATTGGGGTGATGCTACCCTACTTGGAGCCAGCTGAGGATCGTGATGTTATTTACCGTCGGCTGAATGCTTTCCGCAAGCATAAGGCACCCTCTTTTGATGGATCTTACGATCCTATTGCTGCTGCTAGATGGCTTCAGCAATTGGACAAGATCTTCAGAGTTATACAACGCACAGATCCACAGAAGTTGATGTTTGCCACATACATACTGGAGGGCGATGCGCATGAGTGGTGAACGAACACCTGTCACGTCTATGAGATGCAGGGTCATGTGATTACATGGCCATTCTTTGAGGATTGCTTTTTAGGCAGATACTTTCCTTATGATGCTCAGGAGAAGAAGCAGGGAGAGTTTGACAGACTGGTGCAAGGCTCGATGTCAGTTGACGAGTACTTAGCTAAGTTCAATGAATTGGTCAAGTTTGGACATTCTCGGATTGCTATGTCGACCCCTACTTTCTTGGCTTCTAAGTTCTGCAGGGGACTTAATGAGGAGATTGCATATCGTATTGCTGATGCTGCGTCTAGAGACTTTGGTACGCTGGTACAGCAGAGTAGGGACATTGAGGATGTCTGTATCGTGAGCAAGGCCAAGAGGGCGAAAGTTGCTGAGGTTAAGGGAACTGGTAGTTCCACTTCCTGGAAGGACAGGAAGTTTGCTGGTAAGGGAAAGGGAAAGCAGTTGGCTGCTAGGAAGGCACCTAGCCAGTTCAAGAGGACTTCTACTCAGGAGAGTTCAGCTAGACCTCATACTCCCAGATACTCAGGATGTGGAAAATTCTATGCGGGGCCGTGTGCTAATGGCCAGTTAATCTGTTTTCAGTGTGGCCAGACGGGCCACTACTCCAGAGATTGTCCATCGTCGATCGCGAGAGGTGCGGCGGTTCAGGAAGTTCCACTTCAGATGGTTCCACTTCCACCTACAGCGACACCTGCAGTGCCACCTGCCACTGGTCGTGTTTACACTTGGATATGCAGCAGTCGGATCGAGCTCCGAACCTTGTCAGAGGTACTGTTTCCATTTGTGGTTCTGCGATTGATGTTTTATTTGATTCTGAGGCGACGCACTCTTTCATCGCGACCCCGATTGCTGTGTGGCTTGAGTTGCTCAGTGATGTGCTTTCTCCATCGTTGCGGGTGACTACCACCATCGGAGAAAAGTGTGATACCTCCACTGTACATCGAGATGTCGTGTTTCAGTGGGATGGCCAGGAGTTTTTGGTAGATCTGATAGGATTGCCGATGGCTAACTTGGAGATCATCCTTGGCATAGATTGGTTGTCCAATAATTGTGTGATGATTGATTGCTGTGCAAAGCGAGTGGTGATGTCTCCGTATGATTCCACAGCCAGTTCCTCGCCTTATATTTCAGTGTTGCATGCTAGGAGAGCCTTGAGAGCAGGGGCATTTGGTTATGTCATATTGGGAGGTTTGGTGAGTGGGACACATGAGGATATCACTTGCATTCTTGGGGTGAAGGAATTCCTCGAGGTGTTTCTTGAGGGGATTCCTGAGTTTTTGCCACAGCGGGAGATAGAGTTCTCCATAAATTTGTTGCCTAGTGGGGGCCTATTTCATTAGCTCCATATCGGATGTTGCCACCAGAGTTGGTAGAGCTGAATAAGCATATTGAGGATCTTTTGGTAAAAGACTTCATTCGACCGAGTGTGTCTCCATTGGGAGCACCGGTCATCTTTGTGAAAAAGAAAGATGAGACTATGCTATTGTGCACCGACTATAGGCAACTGAACAAGGTGACAATCAAGAACAAGTATCCCCTCCCTCGTATTGATGATTTGTTTGATCAGCTCAGGGGCGCTTGCATGTACTCGAAGATTGATCTACGATCCGGATACCATCAGATTCAGGTCAAGCCGGAGGATGTCCCTAAGACCGCGTTTCGTTCGAGATACGGTCACTATGAGTATTTGGTGATCCCGTTTGGACTCACCAATGCACCTGCAGTATTCATGGATTACATGAACCGAATTTTTCAGCCGTTTTTGGATCAATTTATGATCGTCTTCATTGACGATATCTTGATTTACTCTAAGACGGAGGAGGAGCATGCGGAGCACTTGAGGATTGTGTTGCAAGTGCTGAAGGAGAAAAAACTTTATGCGAAGCCTTCGAAATGTGAGTTTTGGCTCAAGTCGATGAAGTTTCTTGGGCATGTGATTTCTGCTGAGGGGGTTGCAGTGGATCCCAACAAGATTGAGGCCGTGTTGGATTGGGAGAGGCCCAAGACAGTTACTGAAGTGAGGAGCTTCTTGGGTTTGGGTGGTTACTACTAGAGGTTCATTAAGGGATTCTCCACGATGGTTCTACCATGACTCGCCTTACCCGGAAGGAGACTCCGTTTGTGTGGACTCACGAATGTGACGAATGCTTTCAGGAGTTGAAGGAGAGACTGACAACTGCACCTGTGTTGGTTCTTCCTGTTCCTGCTGAGGAGATTGAGTTATATTGTGACGTCTCTGGAAAGGGGCTGGGCTGTGTGCTGATGCAGTTGGCCAAAGTGATTGCTTATGCTTCGAGGCAGTTGAAGCCTCATGAGGAGAACTACCCGACTCATGATTTGGAGTTGGCTGCTATTGTTTTTGCTTTCAAGATTTGGAGGCATTATCTGTTTGGTATGAAGTTTGTCGTGTTCAGTGACCACAAGAGTTTGAAGTATCTGTTTGATCAAAAGGAGCTGAACATGAGACAGGGGAGATAGATAGAGTTTCTTAAGGACTACGACTTTGAGTTGAAGTACCATCCAGGCAAGGCCAATGTGGTAGCTGATGCTTTGAGTCGAAAATCTGTGAGTCTATCCAGTTTGACGATGGGTCAGTATGATGTTACTGAGAAGTTTCGGGATCTGACGGTGACCTCTTTGTTTGGGGGTGCACTTCTCGAAATGGAGACCGTTAGGGTTGAGAATGAGCTCATGAAAAAGATTAAAGAGGCGCAGATGCAAAGGGAGTGCCTTGATTATGTTAAGAATCAAGATGGTGTGTCTTGGAATGAGGATGGTTTGTTGACTTTCCATAAGAGGATTGTGATTCCTCGAAGTCCTCTGACTGAGGAGGTGATGGCAGAGGCTCATAAGGGCCAGTTTACTGTCCACCCTAGTGCTACGAAGATGTACCAAGATTTAAAAAAGGAAGATGTACCAAGATTTAAAAAGGAATTTATGGTGGCCGAGCATGAAGAAGGACATAACTATGTATGTGTCCAAGTGTTTGATATGCCAGAAGGTGAAGATTGAACACCAGAAGCCGCCTGGTAAGCTTCAACCTCTAGAGATTCCAGAATGGAAATGGGAGAGCATTTCCATGGACTTCGTAGTGGGATTGCCGAAGAATCAAACTGGTTGAACCTCTATCTGGGTCATTGTGGACAGATAGACTAAGTCTGCCCACTTTCTTCCGGTGCAGGTGAGCGTCACTATAGAGCAGTTGGCCAGGCTTTATGTTCGCGAGATTGTGAGGCTTCACGGGGTGCCCGAGAGTATCATCAATGATAGGGACCCGAAGTTCATATATCGGTTCTGGGAGGCGCTACAGGGAGCTTTTGATACTCAGTTGAGATTGAGTACAGCCTATCACCCTCAGACTGAGCGGACCATCCAAACCTTAGAGGACATGTTGAGGGCTTGCACTTTGGAGCAGGGTTCAGCATGGGATAGGTACCTACCACTTGTGGAATTTTTGTACAACAACAGTTTCCATGTTAACCTGGGCATGACACCCTACGAGGCGTTGTATGTTAGGAGGTGTCAGACTCCTACCTGTTGGTCTGAGGTTTGAGATAAGGAGTTATTTGACTTGGACTTTGTCCAAGATACCACCCAGCAGATCCAGATGATCAGAGAGAAGCTGATGCAGGCACAGAATCGCCAGAAGAGTTACTATGATGTCAAGCATAGTCCACTGGAGTTCAGTGAGGGTGAACACGTGTTTGTGAGACTTTCACCCGTCACCGGTGTTGGTCGGGATCTCGGAGTGAGGAAGCTTAGCCTGAGATTTATAGGGCCATACCAGATTCTTGGTAGGGTAGGGCCTGTTGCCTACCGGCTTGCCTTGCCTCCGAACTTGGCCAACATCCACGACGTGTATCACGTGTCTCAGCTTCGGAGGTATATAGCAGATCTGTTGCACGTGGTGTAGCTGATGACGTGGAGGTTCAGGAGAACTTAAAGACTCCCGTCGGACCACTCAAGATTCTTGACCATGACGAGAAGCTTCGAAGCAAAGTCATTTCTATGGTAAAAGTGCAATGGACAGGAAGAACTCCTGAGGAGTGTACTTGGGAGCGAGAGGACGAGCTCTTCCGGCAATACCCCGAGTTTCGGGACATGTATGTTTCTAATATTGAGGACAAAATCCTAAAAGGTGGGATGAATGTAAGAACCCGCACTGTTAAATTAAGAATTTAATTAATTTCGATAATTAATTATGAGATTAATGAGATAATTCCATAATTGACTCTAATAATTATTAGAAGACTTAAATAATTATAGTAAGTGATTATTAATGTTGAAAGTCGCTTTTCTGACGAAAAGTGCAGATACCGGTTCTGCTCCACGGTATAAATGTGTACCAATGAAGTATCCCGAAAAATTATGAAAAGTGTGTATATATTACTAGAATAATATATAGGATTAGTATAACAAGTTTGTAGTCAAAATAATGAGAATTGTTGTCAGAAGTAATACTGACAACGTGAAAGCGCGTATCAGAAAAGTGTTGCGAAAAATTAAAATTAAAATATGAAAAATCCTAGAAAAATGGCTAGGTTCAGAATTTGAAGTTTGAGATTAAAATGATAAGCTTAGCTATTAATGCTAATATTGTGCGATTAAAACTTAAGTGACTATATAAGGACTTGGCACAAAGCCCTAGGTCAGAAATTGCATCCCTTCTATGTGAGACTTCGGAACCCCTTGGATTCCACCTTCCTCTCCATTGCAAGGGTGGTGCTTTTCTCCATTTCCAAGCCCAAGTTCCTACATTTTCCCTTACTTTCTTCACCAAAGTTCCTTATATGAGTGTGCTCTAGCCATGTGAGGTTGAAAGTCTAGCCATTTCTTAGTTGTGGGCTATGTTTTGTGGGTGAGAGTTGCTGACCTTGTAGTGGTGAGGTGTGGAGGCCATTTTCTTGGCATTTGTTGTTTCAAGAAGCCACCTTTGAAGGAAAAGGACCTTGCTTTGTGATCAAATTCGTGGCTTGTGTAATCTGAATTATTGAGGCAGATTTGAGAGCTCCAAGAGCACATCTTTCTACTGTTTTGAGACCTCCATAGGTATACCATGATCATTTCTCTTAAAATCCATGATTTTAGCTTGTTTAAGTCATCAAATGAGGGAACTTTGATTAATGAAGTTAAAAGTGGTTAATATATGCATGTTTAATGCTTTGGAACTTCTGTCTTTTAGAAAAACCGGACCTTGAACCTTGGGGAAGCATTTTGGTCTCGGATTATGCAGAAATCTGCTGCAGAATTCTGTTCTGCACGCGTGGGAATAGATTCCCTTCTGTTGGGAATCGATTACCAAGTGTTTGAATCGATTCCCTTTCTGTTGGGAATCGATTACCAAGGTAAGGAATCAATTCCTACCTATCAGAATGACCAGAAACCAGTTGTTTTTGCGTGGGAAAGCCCTCATTTGGACACGATGCCCTAGGAATTCAATGTTACTGTTGGGAAACATTAATACCTTTAATGGTGGGGCATTATACTTAATAATTATGAACTAGAAAAGATGAAAACGAAAGAGGAAATGTTGTCATAATGAAATGAATCCTTTAGAGTATGGATATTGATGATGTTTTTGTTATACACAGACTGTGATTGTGCTATTTGGTGACCTTGGGCCAGTGTGGACTCTTGGTTTGGACGGATAGCTTGAGAGGTAAGCTTTTGTGTCCTCGGTTTAGCCATTGTTGGTTCCACCATACCTCATGGAGGGATGATTTATATGCATGATGTGTTTTCATGTATTGATATTTGAAATGCTGTTGAGTTGTTATGTGCAAGTGCTTTATGGTATGCATGTGTTATTCCACCTAGACAGTAAGCTTGAGTTTGTGGCGTCATATAAGATGGTGATTCTGTGGGTGGGTGCAAGTGGTGTCTTGCACTGATTGTAGGTTATAGACGTATGTAATTTCTGCATGTTCTCTGGCCAGTAGAATATTTTGACACACATGACATGATTATCTGTTGCATTGCACTTATTTTGGAACTTGTATTGTTTTACTACTTTTAGAACTTATATTGCACATGTAAGTGAGCTTGGGGTGGAGAGATCCTTGAGAATCCCTTGTCTTATTGAGATTTCTGTTTAGAGATCTCACCCCACGTTTGGGGCACATTTTCAGGTTCAGATCAATCGGAGGTTGATACCTCGGGTGGCAGGAGGCTGGAGCTTAGTTGACTGATGCATGATGATGATTATACTATTGTGATTGGATGCTGTTTTACTTTTATTATCCTGTTATTTGATTTGAGACTCTATTGGGCTTTGTTGCCTTATTTGGTGAGCATGGGGGGTGTCCATGCCACATTGACTTGTCTATGTTGTTTTAGATTTGAGTTGTATAATGTATCAGGATTACGGTCCGGACTACGTGTTGTAGTTTCGTGATTTAGATACTCACTTATCTATATTATGAGGTTATTCAGTGTAGATAGCTGTCTATTTGCAACTTACATACAAGCATTATTTTGAAAAAGGATTAAGTAATCAACTTGGTAATTTATAATGACATCATAATTTGAAAAGAAAAAGTTAATTCCACATTTTAATTAAGCAACACTTAATATGATGATATGATAACAAACCGGATATACACGGGGTGTTACAATCACGATCTCCAACCTCAGACCAACAGGTAGGAGTCTGACACCTCCTAGCATACAGTGCCTCGTAAGGTGCCATGCCCAGGCTAGCATGAAAACTGTTGTTGTACGAAAACTCAACCAATGGTAGGTACCGATCCCATGTTGAGCCCTGCTCTAATGTGCAAGCCCTCAACATGTCCTCCAATGTCTGGATGCTCCGCTCAGTCTGTCCATCAGTCTGAGGGTGATAAGCTGTACTCAATCTCAACTGAGTACCAAAAGCTCCCTGTAGCGCCTCCCAGAACCGAGATGTGAACTTCGGGTCCCTATCACTAATGATACTCTCGGGCACCCCGTGAAGCCTCACAATCTTCTTGAGTATAAGAAACAGACCAAAATATCTATGAGAGAGCTTGTAAGACATATGATCTGCCACAAAGGTTTGTTGATATGGCTCTCAGCAAAACCCAAACCAAGTCACCAACTGCAAAATTGACCTCCCTTATATGTTTAGCAACATTCTTCTTCATTAAAGTCTGAACTTTCTGTAAATTATCCTTCAATTGTTGTAAAATAACATTTCTATCATACAGTAATCTATTCACATCCTCTGAAACTGTTGGTGATGGTATGTAATCCACAATTAAAGGTGGTTCCCGCCCAAAAACAACTCTAAAAGGTGTCATTCCAGCAGAATTATGAAAAGTAGTATTATAACAGAGTTCATTCCAAAGTAAAATCCTAGACCATTGTTTAAGAAATTCAGCAACAAAACATCTCAAATACTACTCCAAAACACGATTGATAACATTAGATTGTCCATCAGATTGAAGGTGGTATGCAGTAGTACGCTTTAAGGTTGTGCCACTAAGTTCAAAAAGTTCCAACCAAAATCTACTAAGGAAAATGGGATTCCTATTTGTAATAACAGAGCTGGGTAACCTATGTAGTCTGCATACCAGTGTAGAGAAAAATGCAGCAACCTTTTGAGCTGTAAACTTCCGATGATATTTTCCCAAATTCTCTTAGGAATTGGAATTGGTTGAAGTAACTCTGCTGGAGCTTGTGTTGAGTATTTCACTTGTTGACACACTACGCAAGAATTGACAAACTTTTTCACTGATTTTTGTAGGCCCTTCCAAGTAAAGTTGCTACTTACCCTTGCATAAGTTTTTTGTATGCCTATGTGACCACTAGATAATGTGGCATAACATTCGTGTAAAATTTAGGAATCAAAGGAGATAAGGGGTCAAGAAGTAACTTGCCTCTTTGTAATAAAAGGCCATTTATGACTTCTATATCAGCATGACTTTATGGACTTGCTACCAACTTTGTATATAATTGTTGAAAGAATGGAGAAGCTTGATTTCCTTTTTTTAATTGCTCCAAAATATCAAACTGAACACTAGAAAGAGACATGAGACAGAAAATGGCAGGAACTCGTGAGAGTGCATCTGCAAATCTATTCTCTTTGCCTGGCTTATATACAATTGAATATTGGAACCCCAAAAGTTTAGCCAAATAATATTGTTGTTTAGGGGTTTGGATTATCATCAATGTATTCAGGATTAGGATGAACATCGCAATCTAAATTCTCCTCATCAGGAACAATTAACACCTGTACAGAAGCTTTATATTTGTGGCCTTTGAAATATTTTTCTCCGCAAGAAAAACACAGGATCTTCTCTCTTCATTCTTGAATTTGGCTTTGGATGAGTCGTTGAGTAGTAGGTTTCTTCTGCGTAGCATTGGTGTTTATAAAATTGGGTTTAACAGCGTTTGTATTTTGGTTAAATTGTGATTGTGGTGTGGGTGTGGGTAATAATGAAGGATAGGGTGTATGCAATTTTGGGGGTTATTCTTGAGTTATAATTTAGACTCTTGGATATTGGCTAAGGACATTGCATATGACAAGGAAGAAGGGCGAAATGCAGAAACATCATGTTGGATTTCCTGTTTTAACCCAATACAAGAAAGGATTTTGATAGGCCATCTACTTGGTTGGACAAATGTTCAAATGCTTCTTGATGTTCCAACATTGTTCCTGTTTGAAGCAATTTAGTCAATTGGCCATGATAATCCTCCATTTCAGACGGGCCGAATCGAATTTGCAAAGATTGAAGGAATCTTTACCAAGAATCAATGGTGGAATTCTTGTTGAACCACTGGTACCATTTCAGAGCCTTGCCCTCAAAATAGAAAGGGGCAATCTTCAATCGTTGTTCTTCTTTCATATCGTAAAAATCAAAGAATTGATTGATTTTGTAAATCCAACCTTGAGGTTTAGTCAATCCATCATAGCATGATACCTTGAGTCATAAATTCTTCATTGCAGCATGATCTCATGAGCTTGAAGATTGGGGGTCATTGAGCCACTGGGTGATGGTTGACGCTCTTTGTAGTTGTTGAAAATAGCATCTGATTTGCAAGTCAATTCTTGAAAGCGTTTGTCCATCTGCTCCTTCAACACCTCCACTTTAGCTTGTATGTTCTCCCAATGACCGTCCATGGATCGAGAGCCAGTTTCAGGGGCCATAGTTCAGGATGAAAGCACCAATTGGTAGAGGGAATCCCCTACTGATAGAAAGAATTGACAGAGAAGAGAAGAGAATGGAAAGAGAATAGAGAGATAAGAAAAAGAATATTTTGTTATTAAAATTCTATAAGAAGTACAATACCCTTTGTTTCTCCTTCTTTTATTACAAAGCCCCTCCTAACAACTACTCTCCACTCACTTTTACTATTCTTTTCCCTTTTTACACGTCACCTCTAACCCATGTGGCTACCTCCGTAATTTCTACACATCATCTCTAAACTGGTATCTTCTTTTCACGCACCCCTTTCCTTTTTGCAATACTTTGTTCTCTTGATTGGTTTGCACCATCAAATTCCTCTTCTTCTATTTCTTGGGCTGCTGCTATTGTATCAAGTACAGACTACATAATTTATGTCTTCTTACCATTTTTAAAAATCTTTATTAAAAAGAATATTCCTCCACATAAAAACTATACATAATTTATTCAAGACTTTGAAAAATTACTCTCTTATTTCAAACTTTACAAGTTACACTTAACTAATTAACAGCTGAGCTTTTTATACTTTCTCATACATATTTCTACTTATGGTGAGTCTTTCGCGTAGGAAGTAGACTAGTCTAAGTTAAAATAACATAATATTTCATAAACTACTACTAGAGTAACAATACCAAAATTAAGGTATGTACGAAAAAATTGCATGTATAAATATAATACCAATGTTGTGAATGATACAGAAGGAAAACATCGCCCCAAATGCAAGGAGCATAATTTACACAAGGTCGCTTGATGTCAGGTGCTGCACATTGGGTCGAAGCAACAGGTGAGGAGGCTGAGTGAGACATCTTCATTCACTGTTAAGGGGTAGGTGGCAAAGGATAAAACTTTAAATTGAAGGAGTTTTTACATGTTCAGATTTTTAAGTGGGCTGTATACATTGAAGATAATTTTTTTTTTTTAAATAAAATAATGTTAAGTTGTTGGATATGACGTACGAGGAATAAATCTTTAGTATATTCTTTGGGGCAGAGGATGTACAAATGCAAGATTACTTTCACTTTCTTTTTTTTTTGGCAAAATTGAATGCACCCATTATGAGTCTCCAATTTACTATGTTTTAAGAATTAATATGAGTATGAAATTGATTTAAAAGTAATTAAAAAGTATGAGAATTATAATTAAATTATTATTTTATTCTCAATAATATTCTCATAATATTTCTGATATTTTGCAGTAATTTCAGCTCAATAAAGAGATAAATTGAAGATATCAAGTAGAGTTGCTTTGAATTTCTGAATCATTGAAGATCTTATCAAATCTTCATTTGATTAATTTTAAGGAAAGTTTTCCATTAAATTAAAAAGAGGAAGACTTGAAGGATTTGGTCAAAGATATAATTAGAAGATTTGAAGGATTTGATCAAATATATGATTGAAAATTATAGTGAAGATTTCATTGAAGATATTATGAAAAATCAAAGATATGGTTTTCATCCCTGTAAAAAGACATCTCTTGGAAACTCAAAAAGACAATTAGACAGAGGCAACAATATTCAGAGGAGGAGACTCATGTTGGAGATCAGGATTCCGACGGAGTTGAAGACCGAAGACCATTGATCTTTTATTTTCTTCTTCTATTTTTCTTTTTCTTTCATGAACAATTTTTATTTTAATTTGTTTAAGTCAGACATGAATATGTCTGGCTAATTTCTTTTTATAGTTGGGATCACGGACCCAATGTGAATTCTTTATATTTCTTGTATTGCTATTTTATAAGTTAATTAGTTTGTTTGTTTTATTCTACCTGTGTTAATTTTTCCATATCCTGTTTAGAACTGATCACTCTAAATTATAGGGCTTTGAGGGTTATGACTCATAATAGACATATTGGGATTTTAGTCTGGACAAGGGTAGAATAATAATTTATGCATGACCTAGACATAGGCTTACATAGATTGCAGACTTATGATTCATTTGCTTAATGCTTAATTCAAGAGGGATTACTAAGACATTAGAATTCTAATTGGATTAAAGGGTTGAAATCACTAAGACATTAGGTTTCAATTATTTTATAGGGAAATAAGGAATTGTCTGAGCAAACTAATAAGTTAATTATAAAATGCAATATAGGAATATAAGGGAGGATCGGAGGTGAAGTACATCCTGGCTACAGTTTTTTACCATTTTTAATCAAATTCATATTTTATTTTCGTTCTTGATTAATTCTTGCATGCTTTTTAATATTCTTGTTTTTTTTTAAAAATTTTGCTTTTACAATTACAACAATCAATCATTTTCTCAACAAATCAATTTTCTTTTCCAACTTAAGGGGAATAGTTAAATGAATCCTTGGTGCATTAATCCTCGAGAGAACGATCTTTACTTATCACTTTTATTACTTGAAACGAACAGTATACTTGCCGATTTCGCAACAACCCACTCTTCTAACGAGGGGATAGTCTTTGCTGCCGTACTTCAAAAATAAGGTGATCGGAGAAGATTGAATAAAAATACCTATAGATTATACCAAAAAAAAAAACTTTAGCATATTGGATGGACCGAAGATTTAATTAATCTATCTAATTATATGGTGAAATAGAACAAAAAATATCACATTATTTGTTTTGTTTTTTAAGATGGTGTGTACTTTTTTGGATTTTATTTTTCTCATGTTTTGTCTCATGCAACATACAAAAAATTTGATGGTATTCACTTTTTTATTTTCTCTTTTTTTTTTAATGAGTCTCACTTTTTTTTTTATGTGTTGCATTAGATATTTTGTCTGTGCAATATGAAAAAAAAATAAAACCCTATTTTTTTATGCACGTTTCACACGATAAATTAACAGATACACTAAAAAAAATTTCGACTCACGAGACTAGTAGCTTCTAGCTAGTATAATATCTGTGGTATGTGGGACCATTATTGAAAATGAAAATGATATAAATTTTGTGGCATGTGGGACCATTATCGTTGAAATGATGAAATATTATTTGCAATATATCAAGAAGGTACTAGTGTCGTTACGTAAGGAAAGTTTGCGGGGTAGAGAATTGACTTAATTGCCAAGTGAAAATGACGAGAGGATGGAAATATTAATCCGATTTGAGCATTATCAGATTTATTGTAGGAGGAGGCAGTTTCAAAATTAGTTTCTCAATTCTCAAGACTTGAATTCAAATTTTTTAATTAAGAAGAATAAATTTCTTCTCACTTGAGTTATTAATTATTTTTCAATTACGGAAATTTAACACATCAGATGATAATGTTAAAAGGAATAGAAGAAATGTTTACCAATAAAAATAAATAGAAGAAATAACTAGCATCTTACCCGTGAGACGATGCACCGAAAAGAATCAATTTATTTGTTTAGTAAAAGTTAATGCAAATCTTAAAAGTATATTATTGTATTTTATCTAAATCAACATTACGAGGTATTCAACTCTAACTTTTTATACATGTAGAGTTGACAAATATTTGAGTTAGTAGTTATCATTGTATTAGCTTGTTCTGTAGTTATTCATAAATTGTGTAATTTGACTCGGCTTCTTTTAGTATTTTTAAGAGATGGATTTTCATTTATCACAATCTAATTGTTCATTTTGTTTAGATGCTTGTCTTTAAAATATTTACAGGAGTAAATCTAATGATCTTACCCACATAAAGACGAGTTTGTTAGACATAAAATATAAGGAGAAAAAAATGTGTTGGTGTAACACCTCGTGCATGTCCGGTTTGTTAACATGTCTTCGTATTAAGTCACGCTTAATTATAAATACGGAATAACTTTTTATTTTCAATTATGACGTCATTATCATTACTAACTTGAATTACTTAATTCATTTCAAAAACATTGTCTGTATGTAAATGCAAAAGACAGATATCTATACTGAAAATCTCATATCATAAATAAGATCACTAACTGAGTGTCTAGTCACGACATTACAACACGTAAGTCGGACAACCCTGATAGTTTATACAACTCAAATCTAAACAACGATACATAAACAAATGTGGCATGGACAATCCCCATGCTCACCAAATAAGGCAACAAGGCCCAACAACAGTCTCAATTCAATAACATAACATGAAACTAAAAGCATAATAGCAACAGGCATAATCCAGCATCCAATCATAAGCAGCAAAACAACATATAAATCAGCTAAACTCTGGCCTCCTGCCTCTAGAGGTCTCAACCCCCGCATTACCTAAACCTGAAATATGTGCCCCAAACGTAGGGTGAGATCTCTAAACAGAAATCTCAGTAAGACAAGGGGTCCTCAAGGATCTTCCACCCCAAGCTCACTTACATGTGCAATATAAGTTCTAAAAGCAGTAATGCAATATCAGTTCCAAAATCAGTGCAATGCAGCAGATAATCATGTCATGTGTGTTATAACTAATCTACTGACAAGAGAAATGCAGGAATACGTCTATTACCCACACTAGTGCAAGACGCCATTTGCACCCACCAAAAGTGTCACCGTCTTGTATGACGCCACATACTCAAACTTACCGTCTAAGTGGAACAACACATACATATTATAAGCAATTGCACATAAAGCTCAACAACATTTTCAATTATCAAACTACTAGAAAAGTCGCGAATAACGAGGGAAATTTGTGAGGGAAAACTTCCCTTGCAAACTGCAACGTAATTTGCAAGGGAAATACAATTGAGACGGAAAATAGGCGAATTTTTCGTTATTACAACACCGTCGCAGAATCCTTTGCAGATTGGTTGCATTTCCGTCGCAATTTGCGAGGAAATTTAAATCCCTTGCGAACATCATACGTCTGTGACGGAAACTAGCGAGGGAAAATATTGGAGACAGAAGTTCCCTCGCAAGATCCAAGACAAAAAATTGCAACTGAAAATTCATAATTTCCCTCGCAGATTCTCTCGTAAATTGCGAGGAAATATATTCCCTCTCAAATTGCCTCGCAATTTGCGAGGGAATATATCCCCTTGCAATTTGCGAGGGAAAGAGAGAATATATTCCCTCACAAAATTCAAAAATAATATATAAATCAAATTTAAAAGGGACAAGGGCATTAATTGGTCGCCACATCATGCGTGTGAGAAAAAGTCATTAAATATGTCACCGCATCCTTTGTGGCAGACATTGAGTGCATGTAGTGACAGTAGTGCCTATGTCAGCTAGTCATAGGAAAGATAAGACTCTGTTGATATTTAAGGTGTGTGTAAAAATTGTTCAATAGTGAGAAGCAGAGAAAAATGTCTGAAAGATTCCTGTTTTTTATCAATTATGCTTTTTTTTCTTATCAATTACCCTATATGTTTTTTCTTTTAATCAATTGCCCCCCTTATTCTCATTTTAAAAAAGTCTATTCTACCATTTTTATAAATATTTTTCAAAATTACCTGTTTATCTATTTCTTACCATTTAAATTTTGATTTTTTGGGGGAAAATGGTATAAAATGAGGGAATTATTTCATTCTATGGTCACACTAATAAAAATATGTTACAGAAGACCTACTATTTAATTTTATTAAAAAATTAAGTTAATTATTTTTTAAAATGCTATTTTTAACGAAAAATAAAAATTTACATATTCCAAAATATTTATAATAAAAAATCAACTAAACCATATTTTTATACAAAATGAAAAATATTGTGACGACTTTATATATTCAATTTGTCCTAAGAAAAACCTAAAGTCATACAATTTATCCTAAAGTCATATGATGTATCGTTGTTGAGGTAGAATTTCCCAGCAGGTTGATTGGGCTACCTTCGAGCGAACTCATTCCCAGCAGCCTGAAGCTGGTCAAAGGCGGTGGTTAGGTCCCAGAGCGGAGCTAATAGCGGTTTCATCATTTATTATTTGACGTTTGTGTTTTCTATGATGGTTTATGAAGCAACAAGTTGACATTATGAAACAAATGCAGGAACAACTCTGACTTTTAATGCAGGACAAGGAAGCCAACTGCAACAAGATGAAGGGACCAGCGTCGGATGATGACGCTGATGATGATGATGACTTTGCTAGGACTTTAGAGGCATACTAGTTGTTGTTTGTATGTTTTACTTTGTTTAGGACTTCAGAAATATATTAAATATTTTTTGTATGTTTATTTTGTTTAGAACCTTATAGACATTTTAGTTGTAGATTTGATAGTTGTTGTTGTTCACTTTTGTTGATATACTATTTAATTTTAATTTAATTGTTTATCCAGTATTTTTTTGGATTTCTGTTGCTTAATTTATGTATTTATGTTCATTTGGAATCCTTGTTGTTTAGAGGAAAATTAATAAAAGTTTAATACATTTTTTTATTTTTTTTATTTTAATTCCAGAATTTGTGGCGGAAATTTTCAAAATTCCCTTGCAAAATTTGTAGCCTTTTGTGAGGGAAAATCAAAATGTTCCCTTGCAAATTTTGCAACGAAAATTTAATACAGCCCTTGCAAATTCTGCTACGGAAATTTGCAAAGGAAATTATACTCGCAATTTCCGTCGCAATCTGCGACGGAAAAACACTTTAGATAGGTCTGTTGTTCGCGGGGGAAATTTACTTTTTTGCAAGGGAACTTTTTCATAGCAATTTGCGAGGGAATTGTCATATGACAAATTTTTCTGGCAAATCTATTTGCGACGAGGGTTTTAGCGAGGGACCGTGTTCCCTTCAAATTCCGTCACAGACAATTTTTGCAAGAGAATTTTGCTGTTTTGCAAAGAATTTTTCCCCTCGTTGATTGTGTACGTAGATGTTTTCAAACATTTAAGTCCCGCTTCCAACTACACGAGAATCATTTCTAATTTTTTTTTTTTTTTTTTGATAACATCATTTCTAATTTTAAACAGAACTGCATTCAGTTGAGACTTTTTTTTTTTTTTCTTCACATCCTATCGCTTTAGGATAGATAGGTAGCTACTCCCGAGAGTGCTACTAACGACTTCAATCATTCAATGTGGATGGTAGTTTGTGCTAAAAAAATTAATTTATTATTTTTTAATAAAAAATTATGAATATGTAGTCGTTTTAAAAAAAATTACAAAACTATAACATTCAAATACGTCCACATGGGGCGTGTTCTCATGAAGAGAGACACACCCATGTGGGGTGCGAGCCTCTAAATATAACACGCCTATCTTAGGCGTGACCAGGAGAGAGACACGCCCAGCAGGGGCGTGACCTCCCTGGTCTATAAATAGGCCTTTTTTCACTTTTTTCCTCATTTCTACCTCCCTGGTCTATAAAACGAAATATGAGTAAACAAGTGCAAACTATCAATAAACAAGTGCGAAAGAATGTGAGAGTTTAAGAATAATAATGAAGGAGAAGAGTTGTGAAGAGTGTGTAGAGGAGTGAATGTTTAAATAAACTGCAGTTTAGTCATTCACACCCAGATTGGACAGGACGTTCCAGTGGAACACGCCTAAGTTGGACGTGTCTTCCTCACAGGTCACGCCCTCAATGGGCGTGTCTCTCTCCAGAAGCTCACGCCTAAGATAAGCGTGTTATATTTAAAGGCTCACGCCCCACATGGGCGTGTCTCTCTCTATGAGAACACGTCTATCTGGACGTGTTTGAGTACTATAATTTTAAAATTTTTTTCAAAACAACTACATATTTATAATTTTTTATTAAAAAAATAATAAATTAATTTTTTTACCGGTAATTCTTACCCCTTTACTAATTTTCTTTTTCACATATTAATACTAAAGATAAAGTAAAGAAAAACTAACAATAATAATAATAATAGTGACTCTCTCATTATTATTATTTTTTTCTTCAAAAAATAGATAAAACCAACCACTTTTTTTTCCCCCTGATGTGACGTATAAAAGTGGATAGAAGAAAAAGCCTTCCACACGGAATGAGCAAACACCACATATCTATTTTCTACAATCATATATTGAGTCCCTAACCATAGCTTCTGGCCCAACACCACGACATTTACTATATCACACAGGTCAGTTTCGTCGTGTATATGCATTGAATTGGAGATCAACGGTTCTTTTTTCTTTTTATATTTTTGAATTATTGACACATTGGTTGCTATCATTTTCAGTCAACAGAAGTTCATGATATGCATTAAAGTTTAGGTACACTCCCTGTGTGAAAGAAAGAAAATGAAAAAGAGGCCTAGTGTCGGCAAAAGGGATTTGAGTTACTCATGCAACCAAAAGGTTCTCTCCAAGTGTAACGCCAAGGCCTCTTGGACACTATTGCGATGTGACATCACAAAACCTATAATCCACGACACCTAAATTAATCATTCCACTTCATATAGTAAATTTTTTTAACTAAATTATAGAACTACCTTCAAATCTTGAATCAATTACTCAGGGTGATACAGTGGCTTTTGTATATCATTTGGAAGAAACTGGGTACAATTTACAACTTTGTTTTGTGATAGATGACATGGATGTTAAAACAAACCAGGTATATGAAGAATTATTCTGCCTCATTCTCAATTTATATACCAATTTGTTTCCGAAAAAAGATATTGTAGTAATTAATTAGTGTTATTATTAATATTATTATTAATCAATTTCACTATTAGATCAATTATGTTGATTCAACGAATATATTTATTTCTATTTTTGTATGGTTATGATTCTCCATATTTAATATTTTATATTTATTTTAATCTTTGTATATATAATAAATATAAGAAAGCATTAAATATGAGAAATCATAACCATATAAAGATAGAAATAAATATAACCGTTGGATCAACATAATCGATCTAACGGTAAAATTGATTGATAGTAATATTGATAATAACACTAATTAATTGTTACAATATTCTATCTCTTTATTTCCATTCTCAAATTATTTATCAATTTATCCCTATTCGACCGACAATTACTTGAGTAGGTATATATTGTTTTGTCATGTTCCTCTAGACTTAAGAGAAATCTTTTCATAAATTGTTTTTCGTGTATCACGAACAATTGTTTCCTCCACAAAATGATGACCACGAAAGAGAGGCACTGCATCAAGGCTTACAGCAAGATAAAAACATGCAACATTGCTTTAGGAACAGTGTGTATGGTTACAGATTATAAAATTCAAAATGAGGACTAGAAGCATGTTGTAGCATTGCCCATGTTGTCAAAGACTAAAAAGAAGAAGCACCTCCGTTTTCGATGTGTCTGCAAGAGTAACATGCAAGTTAAGTTACCACAGTAATTTAACACTGGGAACATGATAGATAGCAGAGAAAGTAAATACATGATATGAGACACATTAACTTTTTTTTTTTTTTTGAAGAAAGATGTGCAATTAATGAACTTTAAAAATTTTAGCCTATATTCTACACAAAGAAAAATCCTTAGTTTTGAATTTTAGAACGCCCGTATGGCCTCCAGAAAATGTCAAACATTTGAAGTTATCCAACAAAAAGCTTACGTTACTTTTTACTTCTTTTCTAAACACGCAATAGTATTTCAAAATGGAAAAATAAAATACCTCTTAAGTAATTAAATTGGTATAAAATGGGATGTCGAACAGAAACACTTAAAAATTGACATATGATGCAACCCAATAAACATCAAATAGAATTGAATTAATTAATTAGAGGCAATATATATAGAGAGAGAAAAGTTATACTTACAACCTTTTTTTTACAACCTCTTACAACCATAGTTTAACACCGTTGATTTCCGTCAATCAATGGTTATGATTTTCACAAATTAAACTCATTAATTAATTATTAATTCACAATAAATGATAACCGTTGATTGACAGAAATCAATGGTGTTGAGATATGATTGTAAGAGGTTGTAAAAAAAAAGATTGTAAGTATAACCTTCTTTATTTATATATATATATATATAGAGAGAGAGAGAGACCTTATCCTGATTTTATGGTTTTAATCAAATCAGCTCAGAAAGAACTGCATTGTCTATATTCTGAAAGTATGGCTGCTTGTTGCGACTTCGGCAAGTACACCGATCGTTCAAGTAATAAAGTATACGAGTACAGAATCGTTTCCACGACGATCATAGTTTCAATGACTAATTCACTATGTCCTCTTAAGTTTGACAATCAATTATGAATTTGTAACAAGATTTGATTTGAATTCAGAATATTAAAATTAATTAAAACAAGAACAAGAATAAAAAAAACATTTGGATTATTTGACAGAAAAAAAACGTAGCTAGGGTTTCAACTTCCCCCAATCTCCCTATTATGTTTTGAACTCACTCTTTCAGATTAGTCGTCCTTAATATAAAGTCAATCGATTCTATTTAATTTAATTGGGATTCAATTCCTTGACATCCTAAATCTTTATAATCTTGCAAGAACCCCAGTTCCCCGGTTATTCCTCAAGAAAATAAGCATTACATTCAAGAATCACAACATTGCGTAAAACCCTATATCTATCCCTAGAATCATAAAGAATACGATGAAATTATCATGTACAGATCATACACCAACATTCATATTGCCATGCATTTACCTAAGATCAATCTACAAGATTCAAACTCATAGAAATAATTAAGAAAGGATAACTTCATTCAAAATAAAAAAGAAGAATAACATCAAGGATTTATTCAAAACATAAAAGATTAACTGAGTTCCATCTAACCCTAACTACTACAAAAACTTAGCTTAACATAGTAGAATCAAGAATGAAAGAAAACAAGAAATCTCCCCCAAACTCCATGACAGTGTGGTGAATCTTCAAGGTTTCCAATGCAAACTTGATTCCAATCTGTCTCCGACTCTCAAGAACATGAACTATGTGTTTCCTCTACTTCTTCTCTACTTCCTTGATCAGATCTTAATGATTTCTGTCTTATTTTGTCCTTTTATAGTTAAAGAATATGTGGCCTAAGTGGAAATTTTAGTTTATAAATCACAAGCATTTCTCTTGAATTTTCCAGCATCCAATCATAAGCAGCAAAACAGCATATAAATCAGCTTAGCTGTGGCCTCCTGCCTCTAGAGGTCTCAACCCCCGCATTACCTGAACCTGAAATATGTGCCCCAAACGTGGGGTGAGATCTCTAAACAGAAATCTCAGTAAGACAAGGGGTCCTCAAGGATCTTCCACCCCAAGCTCACTTACATGTGCAATATACGTTCTAAAAGCAGTAATTCAATATCGGTTCCAAAACCAGTGCAATGCAGCAGATAATCATGCCATGTGTGTTATAACTAGTCTACTGACAAGAGAAATGCAGGAATACGTCTATTACCCACACTAGTGCAAGACGCCACTTGCACCCACCAAAAGTGTCACCGTCTTGTATGACGCCACATACTCAAGCTTACCGTCTAAGTGGAACAACACATACATATTATAAGCAATTGCACATAAAGCTCAACAAAATTTTCAATTATCAAAGCATGTAAACACATCATGCATATAAACAATCCCCCGATGGGATACGGTGGAACAAACAATGGCTAAACCGAAGACACGAAAGCTTACCTTGCAAGCTTACAATCCAAGCCAAGAGTCCACACAAGCTCAAAGTCCACACACAGCAGATTCACAATCTGTTTTGGACTAGCAATCATATCAATATTCAAACACAACAAGAATATGACATAAAAGACAACGTCTTTCCTTTACGTTTCCTGCCTTTAGGCTTCTTACAAAGCCACAAGCCCTAAATCATTTAGATTCTGACTTAACAAGTCATTACAGAAGTCCAACTTCATCAATCTAGGGTCCACAAACCCCTAACTCAGTTCTGTATGAACATTACCGTTACTGTTCACAAAAACCCAGAATATCCGAATATTTGTCGAGGACATATCCGGATATCACATATCTGGATATCATATCTCGATATCAACAGACCCTATATCCGGATACCAATATCCTGATATTATATCTGGATATTTCGCGACAGAATGCATTTCTGCATTTCGCGAGATATCACTCCAAAGGTTCGGTTTTTAACATTTTAAAACGTTAAAGCATGCATCTTTAGTCTCTTTTAGGTTCATAAACAGGTTGGTTACGTGTTTAACTCATTAACATGCCAAGACTCAACCTTTACACAATTAAAACCCATAACTAAGGTTCAACACTTACCCCAAGCACCAAAACAGAGGAAGGAGTGCTCTGGGAGCTCACCAAATAGCTCCTCAGGGTTCTGATTTCAATGTGCACGAAAATGGCACAACAACGAGGGTCGTTTCTCTTCAAGGTCACACCTTGATGCACAAAATTCCATAACAATGGCTCCCAAGACTCCCACCAAGAAGTCAGCCCCCAAAGACCTCACAAACCAGATCTTAAACTCAGAAAGGAGGCACTTTGCACTCTCACAAGATCAAAGCACACTCACCCCAAAAGATTTGGTGAAGAAACCAAGAGAAAAGGTGATCCCTTGGCTCACAAAGTGGAGAGGAAGGGTGACAAGGGTGGCTGGTTTGGAGCTTCAGCAAATGACCCACGAAGAGGTGCAAAAATCTGACCTAGGATCATGGGTCAAGGCTATTTATAGGCCACTTAAGTCTTAATCGCACTGTATTAGCGCTAATTTCTACGCTTAGCAATTTAATCCCAAACTTAGGATTCTGAACCTACTCATTTTTCTAAGATTTATCATATTTTTATTTTATTTTTCGCAGCATCTTTTTGGTACGCGCTTTTCCATAGCCAGTATCAGTTCCAGCACCAGTTCTCATTATTTTAACTTGAAACTTGAAATCACAGTCCTACATATTATTCTAGGAATATTCATGCACTTATTATAATATTCTGGGATACTTCATCTGTACGCATTTATACCGAGTAGCAGAACCGGTATCTGTACTTTTCGTCAGAAAAGCGACTTTCAGCATTATTAATCAGTTACCTATATTATTTAAGCCTTCTCATAATTATTAGGGTCAATTATGGAATTATTTCTTAATTTCACATAATTAATTAATTAACTTCCTTAATTAACGGTGTGGGTTCTTACATTCACCCCACCTTTTTAGGATTTTGTCCTCTAAATCAGATTATACCTGTCTCGAAAGTTGGGGTACTGCCGGAGAAGCTCATCCTCTCGCTCCCAAGTACACTCCTCAGGAGTTCTTCCTGTCCATTGCACTTTGACCATCAGAATGATCTTGCTCCTCAGCTGCTTCTCGCCACGATCGAGAATCTTAAGTGGTCCGACGGGAGTTTTTAAGTTCTCCCAAACTTCCACATCATCTGGTTGCACCACGTGCGAATGATCTGCTACATACTTGCGAAGCTGAGACACGTGAAACATGTCGTGGATGTTGGCCAAGTTCTGAGGCAAGGCAAGCCGGTAGGCAACAGGTCCTACTCTACCAAGGATCTGGTAGGGCCCAATGAATCTCGGGCTCAACTTCCTCACTCCGAGGGCCCGACCAACACCGGTGACAGGTGAAAGTTTCACAAACACGTGCTCACCCTCACTGAACTCCAGTGGACGATGCTTGACATCGTAGTAGCTCTTCTGGCGATTCAGCGCCTGCTTCAGCTTCTCTCTGATCATCTGGATCTGATGGGTAGTATCTTGGACAAAGTTCAAGCCAAAAAGTTCCTTATCTCCAACCTCAAACCAGCAGGTAGGAGTCCGACACCTCCTACATTACAACACCTCGTAGGGTGCCATGCCCAGGCTAGCATGGAAACTGTTGTTGTATGAAAAATCAACCAATGGCAAGTACCTATCCCATGCTGAACCCTGCTCCAAATTGCAAGCCCTCAACATGTCTTCCAATGTTTGGTTGGTCCGCTCAGTCTGTCTGTCAGTCTGAGGGTGATAGGATGTACTCAATCACAACTGAGTACCAAAAGGTTCCTCCAGTGCCTCCCAAAACCGAGATGTGAACTTCGGGTCCCTATCACTGATGATACACTCGGGCACTCCATGAAGCCTCACAATCTTGCGAACATAAATTCGGGCCAACTGCTCAGTAATGAAGCTCACCTTCATCGGAAGAAAGTGGGCAGACTTTTTCAATCTGTCCATAATAACCAAGATAGAGTCACAACCAGCCTGAGTCTTCGGCAAACCCACCACGAAGTCCATGAAAATACTCTCCCATTTCTATTCCAGAATGTCAAGAGGTTGAAGTTTACCAGACGACTTCTGGTGTTCTATCTTCACTTTCTGGAAAATCAGGCACTTGGACACAAGCACAACTATGTCCTTCTGCATGCCCTGCCACCAATAATTTCTCTTCATGTCCTGGTACATATTTGTAGCACTAGGGTGGACAGTAAACTGGCCCTTATGAGCCTCTGTCATCACCTCAATAGTCAAAGGACCTCGAGGAACCACAATCCTCTTCTGAAAGGTCAACAATCCATCGTCATTCCAAGACACACCGTCCTGGTTCTTCACATAATCTAGGCACTCTCTCTACACTTGCGCCTCTTTGATCTTTTCCATGAGCTCATTTTCAACTTGCACGGTTTCCATTTCGAGAAGTGCACCCCCAAACAAAGAGGTCACTGTCAGATCTCGAAACTTCGCTATATCAACAGAATCACATTCGATTCTCTAGGATCGCCAGTCACTCTCTCAATAGAGGTGACCTGACCCCACATACTCAAATTCACACAAAACTAGAGTGAGTTTGGCCTTATTCCATGACTCTAACATTGACTTGACTTACAATTTTTATAAATCAACATTTTCAACATAAATTCATATTTCTTTCACAGTACGAAATCATAATCATATTCATTTCAACCAATACATGTTATTTAACATATTCATTCACATAGTAACGTACCTTAGTTCACGTACACCTGTCAAATTTTCAATTTCAATAACATAATGAATCAAAACTCTATACAAAATATACCTCAACCTCCACGGCATCTGCAAAATTCGAAAGTCAATTAAAGGTGAAATAACATTGATACATTACCATCATTTATCGTACTTATTTCATACTTAACATTATCCATGGTGTTAACATGTCAACTACTTATGAAGCAAATCAATAATCTACATAAGAACCTAGAGTCATGGACACCACTCAAACCACAAACTACTTGTACACGCACTATACCCGCGTATACAAGATCGCGCGTGGCCTTGCCACAAAGTCCAAGTGTTACACACTTAGTTTCCTTGCAGAGAATTTCACATTCTCAAACAAAGCACCATCACGATTAAGTAATGGCGTAAGGCATCTTACCTTTAACAAAAGTGACCGGTGCTCCCCATGGAGACACGCTCGATCAAAAAAAGTCTTTCACCGAAATATCCTCAAAATGCTCCGTCAACTCTGCCAACTCTAGTGGCGACATTCGATATGGAGCTAATGAAATAGGCCCCACACCAGGCGACAAATCAATGGAGAACTCTATCTCCCGCTGTGGCGGAAACTCATGAATCTCCTCAGGAAACGCCTTGAGGAATTCCCCCACCATAGGAATGCCAGTGATATCCTCTTGTGTCCCACTCACCAAACCTCCCAACAAGACATCACCAATGTCCCTGCTCACAAGGCTCTTCTAGCCTGCAGCACTGAAATAAAAGGTGAGGGAATGGTTGTGGAATCACACAGAGACACCATCACTCGCTAGACATAACAGTCAATCATCACACAATCTCTAGACAACCAATCCATGCCCAGAGTGATTTCCAAATTAGCCATCGACAATCCAATCAGATCTACCGAGTAATCACGACCATCCCACTAAAACACGACATCTTGATGTACAGTGGAGGTATCACACTTTTCTTCGGTGGCGGTAATCACCCGCAACGGTGGAGAAAGCACAGTAATGGGCAACTTAAGCCCCACACTAATCGGGGTTGCAATTAATGAATGCGTAGCCCCAGAGTCAAAGAAGACATCAATTGTCGAATCACCAATGGAAACAGTACCTCTGACAAGGCCCGGAGCTCGGTCCGACTGCTGGAAATCCAACGTGTAAACTCGCCCAGTGGTAGGTGGCACAACAGGTGCCTCTGTAGGTGGAAGGGGAACCATCTGAAGTGGAACTTCCTGAACTGCTGCAACTCTCGCCATCAACGACGGACAATCTCTAGAGTAGTGGCCCTCCTTGCCACAGTGAAAATAGATTAGCTGGTCGGTAGCACATCGTCCTGCATGCTTCTTTCTGCACCCCGCACATCTAGGAGTGGAAAGAGGTGTAGCAAAACCTCCTTGCTGCGAAGAAGTCCTCTTGAACTAACTAGGCGCCTGCCTAGCAGCTAACTGCTTTCCTTTGCCCTTTCCAGCAAACTTCCTGTCCTTCCAGAAAGTGGAACTATTAGTTCCCTTCGTCTCAGCAATATTGGCCCTTTTGGCTTTACTCGTAATGTAGACATCCTCGATGTCCTTACACTGCTGTACCAGTGTACCAAAATCTCTCGACGCTGCTCCAGCAATACGCTCCGCGATCTCCTCAGTAAGTCCCCTACGGAACTTAGCAGCCAAAAAGGTCAGAGTACGCACAGCCATCCAAAAGTGGGCGAACTTAACCAGCTCATTAAACTTTGCCAGGTACTCGTCAACAAACAACGAGCCCTGCACCAACCTGTCGAACTGCCCCTGCTTCCTCTCCTGCGCATCATAAGGGAAGTGTCGACCGAAAAAGAAATCCTCAAAGAATGGTCATGTCATAACATGACCCTACATCGCAAAAGCGTGAGAGGTGTTCATCCACCACGCATGGGCATCGCCCTCCAGCATATACGTCGCAAACATCAACTTCTGCGGATCAGTACACTGCATAACCCGGAAGATCCTATCCAGCGCCTGAAGCCATCTTGCCGCAGCAATAGAATCGCAAGACCCATCAAAGGAAGGTGGCTTATGCTTGCGGAAAGCATTAAGCCGGCGGTCAATCATATCACGATCTTCAGCAGGCTCCACATAGGGTTCCATCACCCCAGTGAGTTGACGAGTGCCCTCAACATGACCCTGGTTGTCATCCTGAAGACTAGGTGAAGGTGGAGGCGGTGGTGGTGGCGGAGGGAACTGACCAACAGCAGGACCAACCCTCATCTCCTCCAACATAACCCTCATCATAGTCATGTTCGCAAGTCTGTTTGCCTCAAGGACATCCTCTGTGACTTTCCTGTTCGCCTCTCTGACGGCGTCCAGCATAACCTGGTTTGCCATTCTCTTGACCTCCTGGTCGGCTTGTCGAGCCGCCTGCATCTCAACCAATGCAGCCAGGACAAGATCAGGTTGATCCCCGCTAGTGTCTCGGTTCCTCCGAGGTAGTACCATGACTCTGCACAAGTTACACAAAGAATGAGTTGATCAGGCCCACTCAGTGTGGTCACACATGCATTATCATAGCAAAACCCAATAGAGAGAACACACAGACACGACTCACGACAAAACATCCTAAGTTATTGCAATATATACAGGCTTTTCCCTAGAAAGTGATCTGATACCATAAAATGTAACACACCGTGCATACCCGGTTTGTTAACATGTCATCGTATTAAGCCACGCTTAATTATAAATGCGGAATAACTTTTTATTTTCAATTATGACGTCATTATCATTACTAAGTTGAATTACATAATTCATTTCAAAAACATTGCTTGTATGTAAATGCAAAAGACAGATATCTATACTAAAAACCTCATATCATAAATAAGATCACTAACTGAGTCTCTAGTCACGGCACTACAACACGTAAGCCGGACAACCCTGATAGTTTATACAACTCAAATCTAAACAAAGATACATAAACAAATGTGGCATGGACAATCCCCATGCTCACCAAATAAGGCAACAAGGCCGAACAACAGTCTCAATTCAATAACATAACATGAAACTAAAAGCATAATAGCAACAGGCATAATCCAGCATCCAATCATAAGCAGCAAAACAGCATATAAATCAGCTTAGCTCTGGCCTCCTGCCTCTAGAGGTCTCAACCCCCGCATTACCTGAACCTGAAATATGTGCCCCAAACGTGGGGTGAGATCTCTAAACAGAAATCTCATTAAGACAAGGGGTCCTTAAGGATCTTCCACTCCAAGCTCACTTACATGTGCAATATAAGTTCTAAAAGCAGTAATTCAATATCAGTTCCAAAACCAGTGCAATGCAGCAGATAATCATGTCATGTGTGTTATAACTAATCTACTGACAAGAGAAATACAGGAATACGTCTATTACCCACACTAGTGCAAGACGCCACTTGCACCCACCAAAAGTGTCACCGTCTTGTATGACGCCACATACTCAAGCTTACCGTCTAAGTGGAACAACACATACATATTATAAGAAATTGCACATAAAGCTTAACAACATTTTCAATTATCAAAGCATGTAAACACATCATGCATATAAACCATCCCCCATGAGATATGGTGGAACAAACAATGGCTAAACCGAAGACACGAAAGCTTACCTTGCAAGCTTACAATCCAAGCCAAGAGTCCACATAAGATCAAAGTCCACATACAGCAGAATCGCAATCTGTTTTGGACCAGCAATCATATCAATATACAAACACAACAAGAATATGACATAAAGACAACGCCTTTCCTTTACGTTTCCTGCCTTTAGGCTTCTTACAAAGCCACAAGCCCTAAATCATTTAGATTCTGACTTAACAAGTCATTACAGAAGTCCAACTTCATCAATCTAGGGTCCAAAAACCCCTAACTCAGTTCTGTATGAACATTACCGTTACTGTTCACGAAAACTCAGAATATTCGGATATTCGTCGAGGACATATCCGGATATCACATATCTGGATATCATATCCGGATATCCATATTCGGATATCAACAGACCCCATATCCGGATACCAATATCCAGATATCATATCCAGATATCAATATCCGGATATCATATCCAGGTATTTCGCGACAGAATGCAGTTTCTGCATTTCGCGAGATATCACTCCAAAGGTTCGGTTTTTAACACTTTAAAACGTTAAAACATGCATCTTTATTCTCTTTTAGGTTCATAAACAGGTTGGTTACTTGTTTAACTCATTAACATGCCAAGACTCAACCTTTACACAATTAAAACCCATAATTAAGGTTCAACTTACCCCAAGCACCAAAAAAGAGGAAGGAGTGCTCTTGGAGCTCACCAAACAGCTCCTCAAGGTTTTGATTTCAATGTGCACGAAAATGGCACACCAAGGAAGGTCCTTTCTCAAGGTTCGAAAGACTGCACCATAGTCATACTATGGTGCGCATACATGGGTGGAAAACAAAAAAATTTCGCAGCGTAAGCATAGACCATCTATACACCCCATGTATGAATGCTTTACGTTGAAACGATAGGGTTTCAGAATTACCTTTTCACTCGTAGGCGCAAAAGGATGACGCCCTCCAATGGTGATCCACACGGTTATCTCCTTCTTGCTAGCGAGAACTCTTTCTCCTTGATCCCTCCTTATCCTCGGTGGCTAGCTAGGCGCATGCAAGGAAGAGGCTACCAAGTGTTTGGATTATTTTTCTCAAGACTATAATGGTGTCTTGAGGTTAGGTGATGGTGCAACAAAAGAGAAAGAAGGAAAGGTTGGAGCTTTTTCTTTTTCGAATTCTACACACACACATGAGAGATGATGCATCAGGTTTTTATAAAAACTGATCAACCACATAAGACCCTCCTATGATTAGGCGCACAAGTTAAAGTGATGAGAGAGAATTTCCTTGATTCTATCCCTTGATTAGGCGCCCCTTTAATACCTTTCCTTTCCTCAGAAATTTTGTTGCAACAGTATTCATTTAAATTCCGAATTCAAAAGAAAGAGTAGTTGAGAGAATCTTTATCCAATCTCTATTGGATTATTCCTTTAAATAATTTTAAATTATTATCAACAACCTAACCTCATAGAATTTAAAATTCAAATTCAAATTTCAAATTCCAATTTGAAATTTAAACTCAAATATAAATTCAATCTTATCCAAGTTCGTAATTCGAATTCGAAATTCAAATTTCAAATTTCAAATTTAAAAATTCAAATTTCAAAAATTCAAATTTTAAAATTCAAATTTCAAATTTGCTCAAACCTTATTTTGGTCAAGTCAACTCTTTGACTTACTAGGATTCATGCCCCAAGGCCTCTTTGGCCTATCATCATATTTGGGCCCATTAGTGGAGAAAACTCTTTCACCACTAATGCCCCAAAAGGGCGCATGGATCAAGTGGGCTTGGAGTTCCTACTCCAACCCAACTTGACTCATAGTCTTGACAAAGCCCAATAACTCATTATTGGTCCAAACTTGCTATAGCTTGCAATAAGGAATAACCTTTGTATGTGACCCAGTAGGCCCAATTAGTTACTGACATAAATAAACTTGAACCAGATAAACTCCTTTAAAAGGCCCAATTCATTTAATGACTACATGATACACTAGCAATGCTCTGTAGCCCTAGAACTAATTGAGTTGATCAAGTGATCTACCTTTCTGATTTGGATACCGTGCCAGCATTATCCCTCACATCGTCATTTACGTTTAGTCGAGAGCAAGGATAAAGTATCATCTCTCTTTATTGACTAAATATAATATTTCACAGGAACTAGGAATCTTCTTCTATTGACTCTAAGACAGATCATGACTCTTCACGATCTCTTACTATGCATAGATTCCTGAGTCAACTAGAAGTCATCTCAGCCCTACCGGTCTTTGTGAACGACTAATCCCTTATAGGGGATTGTGAGTCCTTTCGGCATGTCCATCTATACTCATGTATTCGAGTTATACCCAAAAGTACACTGTTCTCCCCATTTTTTAGGCGGATAGAGTTGTACAGTCAAAGTATAACCCTAGGATATAGTATTCGATGACATCCTAAAGTCTAGGACGATCCGCACTACCAAACGTTCAGAGACTTTTCAAATCCAATGATACTCTCTATAATGAATCCTTGTGGAGTCTCTAAGCGGGTCAGTTCAGTGCTATATGTTCTCTAACAGATCCACCCACGACATCAGCTAAGGCATCAGTATGCCTGCATTCCATGAGGTCCTTACCTTGTATCTCCATACAAGTAGATGATGTCGTACTAGTCTTATTGAAATCACCAATACCCTTTCTTGGTGATTCAAGACCAGGAACAGATTTTGGGTAATAGACATTCAGTGTCCTCGAGTCCTCATGATCATGATCCCTATCATAGATCCCCGAGTGAACACCTGCTCTATTCCTAGGGTCTTTATCTTTAAACACATATTAACAATAAAATATTGGCGAGACATAAATATGATAAAGATAAAGTTTGTTCAAATTTATTAATCATGATATACCAAATAGAAAAAGGTGTTCATCTGATCAAACAGATTGTCTCTAGGACACCTATATACTAACAATCTCTCACTTGGCCTAGAGCCAATCAGGTCAACGTGTCAAACCTAAAGACTCATAATGACTATCATGTTTTCTCTGGGAGAGACCCTTGGTCAGAGAATCGGCAAATTATCACCAGTGGGGGCGTAATCCATCTTTATCTCCATTCTTTCAATAATCTCTCGGATGAGGTGATACTTACGGAGCACATGTTTGGATCTTTGATGAGACCGGGGTTCCTTGCCCTGGGCTATAGCACCAGTGTTATCACAATACAAAGGTATTGGATCAACAATGCTCGGAACCACTCCAAGTTCTGCAATGAACTTCTTGATCCAGACTGCCTCTTTAGCCGCTTCTGAAGTCGCTATGTATTCTGCCTCAGTAGTAGAGTCTGTCCTAGTCTCTTGCTTGGAACTCTTCCAAGAAACTGCTCCACCATTTAAGGTGTATATAAAGCCCGACTGAGATTTACGGTCGTCTTTATCACTCTGGAAGCTTGCATCAGTGAACCCCTTCCTTCACTATCAGCTCATTACTGCCACCATAAACCAGAAACAAATCCTCAGTCCTTCTCAAGTACTTAAGGTTGTCTTCACGACCGTCCAGTGACTCTCTCCAGGGTCAGACTGGTATCGGTTTGTAATGCTTAAAGTATAAGAGACGTCTGGTCTAGTACATAGCATGGCATACATGATGGATCCAATTTCCGATGCATATGGAATCCTCTCCATGCGTTCCCTTTTGACAGGTGTCTTAGGACACATAGTCTTAGAGAGATGAATGCCATGACCGACAAGAAGAAAACCCCTTTTCGACCCATCTATGCTAAACCTCTTTAGCATCTTGTCTATGTACGTGGATTGGGACAATCCTAGCAACCTTTTGGATCTATCTTTATAGATCTTAATACCTAGTATATAGGCTGCCTCTCCCATATCCTTCATGGTGAAGTTCTCAGACAACCAAACCTTTGTGGACTGTAACATGGGAATGTCATTTCCAATGAGCAATATGTCATCTACATATAGCACAAGGAAAACAACAACATTCCCACTAACCTTCTTGTAGACACATGGTTCATCCTCATTCTTGATAAAACCGTTATCTTTAACGACTTCATCAAAACGAAGATTCCAACTCCTGGAAGCTTGCTTAAGCCATATATTGACCTTTGAAGTTTGCATACTATATGCTCTTGACTCTTGGATTCAAAACCTTCAGGTTGTGTCATATACACTTCCTCCTTCAAGAACCCATTCAAGAAGGCGGTTTTGACATCCATTTGCCAAATTTCATAATCATAATATGCGGCTATCACTAGCATGATCCTAATAGATTTGATCATGGCAACAGGTGAGAAGGTTTCCTCAAAGTCAATTCCTTGTCTTTAACGGTAACCCTTCGCTACCAACCTAGCTTTATAGGTTTGGATGTTGCCATCAACATCAAACTTCTTCTTGAAAATCCATTTGCACCCAATAGGAACTATGCCCTCAGGTGGTGGAACCAAGGTCCATACCTTGTTCTGATGCATCGAATCTATTTCAGATTCCATGGCTTCTTGCCATTTTCGAGGAGTCAACATCCTTGACTGCCTCATTGTAGGAAGCAGGCTCGTCATCCTCAACGGTTTGCTGATTCTCAATCACAAAACCGTACCTCTCAGGTGGATGACTAAACCTAGTGCTCCTACGGGGCTGGGTGTCTACTGCCTCCAGTTGAGGCATCGCCTGATCAACAGACTCGGGTTCCCTTATCTGTTCTTGTAGGTCTTGAATTTCTTCAAGTTCTACCTTACTCCCACTATCTTCTTGAGAAAGAAGGTCTTCCTCAAGAAAAGTATCATTCTTGGACAAAATAACTCTTTGGTCCTCAGGGTAGTAATAGTAGTATCCCTTAGTTTCTTTGGGATATCCTACAAAGTAGCACAAGGTGCTTCTAGCTCCTAACTTTTCAGGTGCTAGAGTCTTGACATAAGCTGGACAACCCCATACCTTGAGATAACTCAAGTTGGGTTTCCGGCCCCTCCATATCTGATATGGAGTAGTCAGAACAGATTTTGACGGTACCCTATTAAGAAGATGTAACGCCGTATATAGAGCGAATTTCCAAAATGATTTTGGGAGCTTCGTACCACTCATCATAGACCGTACCATGTCTAACAAGGTTTGGTTCCTCCTCTCTGACACACCATTCTGATGTGGTGTGTAAGGAGCCGTCAACTGAGAGAATCTCATTCTCTCTTAGATAATCCTAAAACTCTTGACTCAAATATTCTCCACCCCGATCAGATCGAAGTGTCTTAATCATCTTGCCAAGTTGTTTCTCCACTTCATTCCTAAACTCTTTGAACTTTTCAAAGCCCTCGGATTTGTGTCTCATAAGATACACATATCCGTATCTGGACTTATCATCAGTAAAGGTAATGAAATAGGAGTATCCTCCTCTAGCTTGAGTAGATAAGGGCCCACAAACATCAGAATGAATGAGTTCTAGTAACTCATTGGCTCTATGACTCGCAAGTTTCTCAACCTTCGTCTTCGTCATTTTTCCAGCCAAACAAAACTCACAAGGCCCATAGGATTCAAAATCCATGGAATCCAGATAACCATCATGATGGAGTCTAGACAGTCTTGTCTCATTAATGTGTCCCAATCTACAATGCCAAAGATAGGATCGATTACCTAATCTAGGCTCACAAGGAATGATAGGCAGTTCCTCTTCCAATGTCCTTCCTTCTGACAATGGAAGCATACAGTTTTAGCATTGTCCTTGGATTTCTCCTTTCCTTTCCCTTTGCCCTTGCCCTTCTTCTTCTTGGGCTGACCTCTGGGCTTGAGCTTGTTTGATTCTACAGACTTGCCCTTACCCTTGGTCTTTTTAGGCCCGCCAATCAGAAAAGCTTGGATCATGTTCCTTTTAACAACACCCTCAACAGTGGTCAAGAGATTCAACAACTCTGGGAGTGTTGTCTCCACCTTATTCATATGGTAGTTGACCACAAAACCATTATGTGAAGATGGCAAGGACTGCAAGACTAAGTCAACACTTAGCTCATGGTCCATGATAAAACCCAGAGAAAGAAGCTTCTCTATCAGCCCAATCATCTTAAGGATGTGCGGTCCAATCACCATACCCGCAGCCTTCTTACAGCCAAACAGCTCCTTGGAGGTTTCAAAACGCTCAGCCCTCCCTTGCTTATCATAAAGCTCTTGCAGATGCAAGATTATGGAGGGAGCATCCATATGCTCATGCTGACGCTGAACTTCCGCAGTCATAGACGCAAGCAATATACATACTGCCTGCTCATTGTCTGCCAAATGCTGTCTATGAGCTTCCCAGTCATACCGGTCATACCCATCTTGCCCTTCAGCAGGGGCAACAGGAACAAGAGAATCCAAAACATATGCTTTCTTTTCAGAACGTAAAACTATTTTTACATTCCTATACCAATCCGTGAAGTTTGGTCCAGTTAACTTGTTAGTATCCAGAATAGAGCGTAAATTCAAATTTTCGGCCATAACTCAATTTATGAAAATAAAGATAAAATTACATAAGTATTTCATGATAATAACCAAATACAGATACTTTTAAACGTATATGGCCCTCCCACTATTTTATCTAAAATCAATGACCCTCGGTGATTGATTTAGGGTTATCCTTCACAGGACAACCTTAGTGGGCTAAGAGAACGACTATGTCCATTAGTCTCCGGCTGAGCCTGCAAAACTAACTTATCTAGTGGGTTGATCTTATCAACAATATCTCCATATCTTCTCTTAGACCATCAGGTTGACAACTCCTTGTCACTTAGTGTAACATCACTTTGTAACAACCTGGCCCATTGCCCTAGATGCATAGACCTGGCTGAGCCTGCATTTTATGTATCTAGTTTAGCACAAACCATCATCCTAAGTGTCGTACACTTCAATTGGCACCTTTACCTGACTAAATGATAGGTCTTAGCTGAGCTAGAGAGCACTATTATGTAGAAGGGATTTGAATGTCATCGATGATGGGAGGCAATCATAAAAAGCTAGATAATTTTATTTGAGGGTTCATTTTAGTCTCATCATTAGTTATTCCTTTTCTTTATCTCGCATGCATATTATAATAGGAATGATCGCGTTTACTATAAGCATGCATACTAGTCGTAAATTCAAAAATTCAAAATTTTAAATTTTAAATTTCAAATTTCAAATTTTAATTTCCAAAATAAACGGAATTCATAATTCCGAATAACAATTTTAAACCTTTGAAATTTAAAATTTAAATTTTAAGTTATTTTGAAAATTCGAATTTCTGTAATATACATCCACGCATGCATAATTTCAAAAATCATAAATTTGAAATTTAAACGCAAGTGGATGATCATGGTGCCTTCCGTTTTTCAATCCAAAGTATCTTCAATCCTCGGATCATCTTCTTTGGCCGAAACATCTTTGTGCTCCATGGACTTACATCCCTTTTCGATTTAAAATTTACATCCAAATTTATATAAAATTTAAAAATGCAGAATTTTAAATCGGGACAGAATATCATTTAACCAAAAGAATTAAAAATATAAAATCAAACATTCAAAGCACCATGACCATCCAATTATCAAAGTACCTACAAGGTTAGAGGCATACAAAACAATTGCAAAGCATTATCGAATTCATCTTCAAAACACGATCAAGATTCATAAAATCAAAAATTGTGATGCGGCTGCCCACCATGAAGGCTGCGGCTATGATGGTGCCATCACCATCATGGTTTTTGACAATTATAGTCCAACTAGATTTAAAACCCATACTCAGCCCCAAGACTTTCTTGGCCGCCACTTTGTCTCCACAAAATGATGTCTCTTTCACATAATCACAAAAAATTAGTTCTTTCATAAAGAATAAAATTTTAAGAATCTTGTTCGAAAAATTGAAGATTTCAAAAACAGTTTTTGAAATCCGATATCAGATTTCTAACCCCATTCGTTTGCAGCAATGAACCTGGCTCTTATACCACTTGAAGGTTCGAAAGACTGCACCATGGTCATACTATGGTGCGCATACATGGGTGGAAAACAAAATTTTTTTGCAGCGCAAGCATAGACCATCTATACACCCCATGTATGAATGCTTTACGTTGAAACGATAGGGTTTCAAAATTACCTTTTTCACTTGTAGGATGACGCCCTCCAATGGTGATCCACACGGTTATCTCCTTCTTGCTAACGAGAACTCTTTCTCCTCGATCCCTCCTTATCCTCGGTGGCTGCCTAGGCGCATGCAAGGAAGAGGCTACCAAGTGTTTGGATTATTTTTCTCAAGACTATAATGGTGTCTTGAGGTTAGGTGATGGTGCAACAAGAGAGAGAAGGAAATGTTGGAGTTTTTTTTCTTTTTTGAATTCTACACACACATAGGAGAGATGATGCATCAGGTTTTTATAAAAAAAAAACTGATCAACCACATAAGCCCATCCTATGATTAGGCGCACAAGTTAAAGTGATGAGAGAGACTTTCCTTGATTCTCTCCATCTCATTATGCGTCCCACATCAGCTCCCTTTAATTAGGCGCACATATTAAAAGGATGAGAGAGACTTTCCTTGATTCTCTCCCTTGATTAGGAGCCCCTCATCAGCCACCTTTAATTAGGCGCACATATTGAATAATGAGAGTGACATTCCTTGATTCACTCCCTTTAATTATGCGCCCCTTTAATACCTTTCATTTCCTCAGAAATTTTGTTGCAACGGTATTCATTTAAATTCTGAATTCAAATGAAAGAGTAGTTGAGAGAATCTTCATCCAATCTCTATTGGATTATTCCTTTAAATAATTTTAAATTATTCTCAACAACCTAAACTCATAGAATTTAAAATTCAAATTCAAATTTCAAATTCCAATTTCAAATTTAAACTTAAATATAAATTCAATCTTATCCAAGTTCGTAATTCGAATTCGAAATTCAAATTTCAAATTTCAAATTTCAAATTTCAAAATTCAAATTTCAAAATTTCAAATTTCAAAATTCAAATTTGCCCAAACCTTATTTTAGTCAAGTCAACTCTTTGACTTACTAGGATTCATGCCCCAAGGCTTCTTTGGCCTATCATCGTATTTGGGCCTATTAGTGGAGGAAACTCTTTCACCACTAATGCCCCAAAAGGGCGCATGGATCAAGTGGGCTTGGAGTCCCTACTCCAACCCAACTTGACTCATAGTCTTGACAAAGCCCAATAACTCATTATTGGTCCAAACTTGCTATAACTTACAATAAGGAATAACCTTTGTGTGTGACCCATTAGGCCCAATTAGTTACTGACATAAATAAATTTGAACCAGTTAAACTCCTTTAAAAGGCCCAATTCATTTAATGACTACATGATACACTAGCAATGCTCTGTAGCCCCAGAACTAATTGAGTGGATCAAGTCATCTACCATTCTGATTTGGATACTGTGCCAGCATTATCCCTCACATCGTCATTCACATTTAGTCGAGAGCAAGGATAGAATATCATCTCTCTTTATTGACTAAATATAATATTTCATAGGAACTAGGAATCTTCTTCTATTGACTCTAAGACAGCTCATGACTCTTCAGATCTCTTACTATGCATAGATTCCCGAGTCAACTAGAAGTCATCTCAGCCTTACCGGTCTTTGTGAACAACTAATCCCTTATAGGGGATTGTGAGTCCTTTCAGCATGTCCATCTATACTCATGTATTCGAGTTATACCCAAGAGTACACTGTTCTCCCCATTTGCAGGCGGATAGAGTTGTACAGTCAAAGTATAACTCTAGGACATAGTATTCGATGACATCCTTAAGTCTAGGTCGATCCTAAACTACCAAACGTTCAGAGACTTTAGAAATCCAATGATACTCTCCATAATGAATCCTTGTGGAGTCTCTAAGCGGGTTAGTTCAATGCTATCTGTTCTCCAACAGATCCACCCACGACATCAGCTAAGGCATCAGCATGCCTGCATTCCATGAGGTCCTTACCTTGTATCTCCATACAAGTAGATGATGTCGTACTATTCTTATTGAAATCACCAATACCCTTTCTTGGTGATTCAAGACCAGGAACAGATTTTAGGTAATAGACATTCGGTGTCGTCGAGTCCTCATGATCATGATCCCTATCATAGATCCCCGAGTGAACACCTGCTCTATTCCTAGGGTCTTTATCTTTAAACGCATATTAACAATAAAATATTGGCGAGACATAAATATGATAAAGATAAAGTTTGCTCAAATTTATTAATCATGATATACCAAATAGAAAAAAGGTGTTCATCTGGTAAAACAGATTGTCTCTAGGACACCTATATACTAACAATGTATTCGGATACCATATGGTATGCGAATACCTTAGTGAAAGTATTCAGATACTTTCTGGAGACATGGAGTATTCGAATACTCATCGAGGAGTATTTGAATACCTCCTTCAGATTTTGCATGAAATCACTTAAAATGAGTTGTAAAGCCTTAATCACTTAATGGAACCTTGGGCAATGATTATTGATGATTAATTATTGTATAAACAGACTGTGATTGTGCTGTTTGGTGACATTGAGATAGTGTGGACTTGGCTTAGATTGATTGCTTAAGGGTAAGCTTTCGTGTCCTCGGTTTAGACATTGTTGGTTCCACCATACCCCATGGGGGCATGGTTTATATGCATGATGTGTTTTCATGTATTGATTTGAAATGTTGTTGAGCTGTTAGGTGCAAGTGCTTATAATATGCATGTGTTGTTTTACCTAGACGGTAAGCCTGTGTATGTAGGAGATATGCCATAGGGTGATTCTGTGGGTGGGTACAAGTGGTGTCTTGTACTAAGGTAGGTAATAGACGTATGTAAATCCTTCACTTCTCTGGCCAGTAGAATAGTTGACACACATGACACGATTATTCTGCTGCATGGCACTGATTTTGGAACTTATATCATATTACTGCTTTTGCACTTATATTGCACATGTAAGTGAGCTTGGGGTGGAGAAATCCTTGAGGACCCCTTCTCTTACTGAGATTTATGTTTAGAGATCTCACCCCACGTTTGGGCTACATATTCCAGGTTCAGGTAACTCGGGGGTTGAGACCTCGGGCGGTAGGAGGCCGGAGCTGATGTGATATGCTTTTATGATAATATGCTTGGATGCTGACATGCTTTATATTCTTATCATGTTGTTGTTGTTGAGACTTTGTTGGGCCTTGTTGCCTTATTTGGTGAGCATGGGGGTTGTCCATGCCACATTGATTGACTATGTCTTATTTTAGATTTGAGTTGTATTAATGTATCAGGATTTTGGTCCGGACTACATGTTGTAGTTCCGTGACTTAGATACTCACTTATTTATATATGAGGTTATTCAGTGTATTTAGTTTTATTGCGATTTACATACCGGCAATGTTTTATGAAAAAGGATTAAGTAATCAACTTGGTTAATATAATGACGTCATAATTGAAAAGAAAAAGTCATTCTGCATTTTTAATTAAGCGTGGCTTAATACGATGGCATGATAACAAACCAGGTACACACATGGTGTTACATTTTATGGTAATAGAGCACTTTCTAGGGAAAAGCCTGTATATATTGCAATAAGGATGTATTGATGTGTGTCTTGTCTTGTGTGTTTTCTCTATTGGGTTTTGCCATAATGATGCAATTGTACCACATTGCGTGGGCCTGATCAACTCATTCTTTGTGTAACTTGTGCAAAGTCATGGTAATGCCTAGGAGAAATCGAGAGACGAACGAGGATCAACCTGATCCTCTCTTGACTGCATTAGCTGAGATGCAGACGGCTAGACTAGCCGATCAGGAGGCCGCTAGGTTGGCCAACCAGGCGATGATGGACGCCGTTCGAGAGGCGAACCGAAAGGCAACAGAAGATGTTCTTGAGGCGAACAGGCTGGCGAACATGACCATGATGAGGGTCATGTTGGAGGACAAGCGGGCTGGCCGCAATAAGGGTCAGTTCCCTCCCCCACCACCTCCACTACCTCCACCCAATCTTCATGACGATAGTCAGAGTCACACTGAGGGTGCCAGTCATCTTACTGGGATGATGCAACCCTACCAGGAGCCTGTTGAGGACCGTGACGCGATTGACCGCCGGCTTAATGCTTTCCGCAAGCATAAGCCACCTTCCTTTTATGGATCCTATGATCCTATTGTTGCGGCTAGATGGCTTCAGGCGTTGGATAAGATTTTCAGAGTTATGCAGTGTACTAATCCGCAAAAATTGATGTTTGCGACGTATTTATTGGAGGGCGATGCACATGAGTGGTGAACGAACACCTCTTACGCCTATGAGATGCAGGGTCATGTAATGACATGGCCATTCTTCGAGGATTTCTTTTTGGGCAGATACTTTCTTTATGATGCTCAAGAGAGGAAGTAGGAAGAGTTCGACAGTCTAGTGCAGGGCTCGACGTCAGTTGACGAGTACTTGGCTAAGTTCAATGAACTGGTCAAGTTTGCACATTTCATGATCGTTATTCCTACTCCGACATTCTTGGCTGCTAAGTTCCGTATGGAACTTAATGAGGAGATAGCTGATCGCATTGCTGGAGCTGCATCGAGAGGCTTTGGGACAGTGGTACAGCAGTGTCGGGACATCGAGGATGCCTGTATTGTGAGCAAGGCCAAGAGGGCCAAAGTTGCTGAAGTTAAGGGAACTGGTAGTTCCACTTCCTGGAAGGACAGGAAGTTTGCTGGTAAGGGAAAGGGAAAGCAGTTGGCTGCTAGGCAGGAGCCTACTCAGTTCAAGAGGACTTTGACTCAGGGGAGTTCAGTTAGACCCTCTACTCCCAGATGCTCAGGATGTGGGAAGTTCCATGTGGGGCCGTGTTCTACTGGCCAGTTGATTTGCTTTTAGTGTGGCCAGGCGGGCCACTACTCCAGAGATTGCCCGTTGTCAACCGCGAGAGCTGCGGCGATTTAGGAAGTTCCACTTCAGATCGTTCCCCTTCCACCTACAGCGACACCTGCAATGCCACCTGCCACCGGTCGTGTGTACACTTTTGATCGGCAGCAGTCGGACCAAGCTCTGAACCTTGTCGAAGGTACTGTGCCTATTGGTGGGTCTACTGTTGATGTCTTGTTTAACTCTGGGGCTACACATTCTTTTATTGCAACCCCGATTGCTGTGGGGCTTGAGTTGCCCAGTGATGTGCTTTCTTCACCGTTGCGGGTGACTACCGCCACCGGAGAAGAGTGTGATACCTCCACTGTACATCAAGATGTCGTGTTTTAGTGGGATGGCCATGAGTTTTTGGTGGATCTGATTGGATTGTCGATGGATAACTTGGAGATCATCCTTGGCATGGATTGGTTCTCCAAGAACTGTGTTATGATTGATTGTTGTGCCAAGCGAGTGGTGATTTCTCCGTGTGATTCCACAGCCAGTTCCTCGCCTTATATTTCAGTGTTGCAGGCTAGGAGAGCCTTGAGAGCTGGGGCATTTGGATATGTCATGTTGGGAGGTTTGGTGAGTGGAACACAGGAGGATATCGCTGGCATTCCTGTGGTGAGGGAATTCCTCGAGGTGTTTCCTGAGGAGATTCCTGAGTTTTCGCCACAGAGGGAGATATAGTTCTCCATTGATCTCTTGCCTGGTGTGGGGCCTATTTCATTAGCTCCATACCGGATGTCGCCATCGGAGTTGGCTGAGCTGAAGAAGCATATTGAGGATCTTTCAGCGAGAGATTTCATTCGAGCGAGTGTGTCTCCTTGGGGAGCATCGGTAATCTTTGTGAAGAAGAAGGACGGGACAATGCGATTGTGCACCGACTACAGACAGATGAACAAGGTGACAATCAAGAACAAGTATCCCCTTCCTCGGATTAATGATCTGTTGGATCAGCTCAGGGGTGCTTGCGTGTATTCGAAGATTGATCTCCGGTCCGGATACCATTAGATTCGGGTGAAGCCGGAGGATGTCCCTAAGACCGCATTTCGTTCGAGATACGATCATTTTGAGTATTTGGTGATTCTGTTTGGACTCACCAATGCACCTGCTGTGTTCATGGATTACATGAACCAGATTTTCCATCCGTACCTGGATCAGTTTGTGATCGTCTTCATTGACGATATTTTGATTTACTCCAAGACGGAGGAGGAGCATGTGGAGCATCTGAGGATTGTTCTGGAAGTGCTGAAGGAGAAGAAGCTGTATGCGAAACCTTCAAAGTATGAGTTTTGGCTCAAGTCTGTGAAGTTCCTTAGGCATGTAATTTCTGCTGAAGGAGTTGCAGTGGATCCGAACAAGATCGAGGCCGTGCTGGATTGGGAGAGGCCCAAGACAGTTACGGAAGTGAGGAGCTTTCTAGGTTTGGCAAGTTACTATCGGAGGTTCATCAAGGGTTTCTCCACAATGGTTCTCCTTTTGACTCGTCTTACCCAGAAGGAGACTCCATTTGTGTGGACTCACGAGTGTGAGGTTTGTTTTCAGGAGTTGAAGGAAAGACTGACTACTGTACCTGTGTTGGTCCTTCGTGATCCTGCGCTTGAGATTGAGCTTTACACCGATGCCTCCGGGAAGGGGCTAGGTTGTGTGTTGATGCAGTTGGGCAAGGTAATTGCCTATGCTTCGAGGCAGCTGAAGCCTCATGAGGAGAACTACCCTACTTATGATTTGGAGTTGGCTGTTATTGTGTTTGCTTTCGAGATTTGGAGGCATTATCTTTTTGGTTTGAAGTTTGTGGTGTTCAGTGACCACAAGAGTTTGAAGTATCTTTTCGACCAGAAAGAGTTGAACATGAGGCAGAGAAGATGGATGGAGTTCCTAAAGGATTACGACTTCGAGTTGAAGTATCATCTTGGCAAGGCCAATGTGGTAGCTGATGCTTTGAGCCGGAAACCCGGGAGCTCATCCAGTTTGTTACTTGGTTTTCTTGATGTGGTTGAGAAGTTCCGAAACCTAGCAGTGACCGCTCCGTGTGGGAGTGCACTTCTCGAGATGAAAGCAGCAGAAGTTGTTAATGAGCTGTTAGAAAAGATCAAAGAGGCACAAGTTCAGAGAGAGTGTGTGGATTATGTGAAGAACCAAGATGGTGTGTCTTGGAATGAAGATGGACTTCTTTTGTTTCAGCAGAGGATCATGGTTCCTCGAGGTCCGTTGACCGTAGAGGTTATGGCAGAGGCCCATAAGGGCCAATTTTCTATCCACCCTGGTGCTACTAAGATGTACCAAGACTTGAAGAAGAACTTCTGGTGGTCGGGCATGAAGAAAGATGTTGTTGTCTTTGTGTCTAAGTGTTTTGTTTGCTAGAAGGTGAAGATTGAACATCAGAGACCGTCTGGTGAACTTCAACCTCTTGAAGTACCACAATGGAAGTGGGAAGGTATTTCCATGGACTTCGTGATGGGATTGCCGAAGACTCAGGCGGGTTGTGACTCTATCTGGGTCATTGTGGAAAGACTGACGAAGTCTGCCCATTTTCTTCCAGTGAAGGTGAGCTTCACTACAGAGCAGTTGGCCAAGCTTTATGTTCGCGAGATTGTGAGTCTTCACAGGGTGCCTGAGAGTATCATCAGTGATAGGGACCCGAAGTTCACATCTCGATTCTGGGAGGCGTTGCAGGGGCCTTTTGGTACGCAGTTGAGATTAAGTACCGCCTATCACCCTCAGACTGATGGACAGACTGAGAGGACCATCCAGACCTTGGAGGATATGTTGCGGGCTTGCACGTTGGAGCAGGGTTCGGCATGGGATAGGCACCTTCCGTTGGTTGAATTTTCTTACAACAACAGCTTTCATGCTAGCCTGGGCATGGCGCCCTACGAAGCACTGTATGGTAGGAGGTGTCGGACTCCTACCTGTTGGTCTGAGGTTGGAGACAGGGAGCTTTTTGGCTTGGACTTTGTCCAAGATACCACCCAGCAGATCCAGATGATCAGAGAAAAGTTGAAGCATGCGAAGAATCGCCAAAAGAGCTACTATGATGTCAAGCATCGTCCACTGGAGTTCAGTGAGGGTGAGCCCGTGTTTGTGAGACTTTCACCTGTCACCGGTGTTGGTCGGGCACTCGGAGTGAGGAAGCTGAGCCCGCGATATATTGGGCCATACCAGATCCTTGGTCGAGTAGGACCTGTTGCCTACCGGCTTGCCTTGCCTCCGAACTTGGCCAACATCCACGACGTGTTTCATGTGTCTCAGCTTCAGAAGTACATAGCAGATCCTTGGCACGTGGTGCAACCTAATGATGTGGAGGTTCGGGGAACCTGAAGACTCCCGTCGGACCACTCAAGATTCTCGATCGTGGCGAGAAGCAGCTGAGGAGCAAGATCATTCCGATGGTCAAAGTGCAGTGGACCGGAAGAACTCTTGAGGAGTGTACTTGGGAGCGTGAGGACGAGCTTCTCCGGCAGTACCCCGAGTTTCGAGACAGGTATGTTTCTGATTTTGAGGAAAAAATCCTAAAAAAGTGGGGTGAATGTAAGAACCTACATTGTTAATTAAGGAAATTAATTAATTATATATGAGAATTAGGAAATAATTACATAATTGACCCTAATAATTATTAAGAGGCTTTAATAATTATGATAAGTGATTAAGAATGCTGAATGTCACTTTTCGGAAGAAAAGTGCAGATACCGGTTCTGCTAGTCGGTATAAATGTGTACCGAAAAAGTATCTCGAAAAATTATAATGAGCGCATGATAATTCATAGAATAATATATAGGACTTGTAAAACGAGTTTCAAGTTAAAATAATGAGAACTGGTGTCAGAAACTGATACTGGCCATGAAAAGTGCATACCGGAAAGGTGCTCCGAAAAATATAATAAAAATATGATAATTCTTGTAAAATTGAGTAGGTTAAGAATCCTGAGTTTGGGATTAAAATGCTAAGCGTAGCAATTAATGCTAATATTGTGCGTTTAAGTCTTAAGTGGCTATATATACACTCATTATTGGGCACAAAACCCTAGAACCACTACTCCTACGTGACTTATGCGGCTGAGTGCACCCTTGCACTGTTTCATTGCTGCCTTCTTCCTCTCTGAGAGCCTAGGGGCCATTTCTCCCTTATTTTTCTTGGTTTCATCATCCTAAACACTTGAGTGGGTGTGAGTGTGACTTTGTGAGGGAGAGGAGTACCTCATTGCTGACTTCCAGCCACTGCTTGGTTGAGGAGTGGGCTGAGTTCTTGTTCTTGAGTTGTTGGAGCTTTGTTCTTGATTTGTTGAAGCTCCAAGTAGCTTTCTTGGTGGAAAGGAGAACCTTGTTGAGTGCCATTTTCGTTTTCTGTACAAGGCAGTACTAGAAGAGTGGTTTGGTGAGCTCCAAGAGCAACCTTTGCTTCTGTTTTGAGCCTTGAGTGAGTTGTTCCACCTTTGATCTTAAGTTTTATTGCTTAAAAGAGGTGTCTTTGCATGTAAGTGAGTTAAGCAAGTAACCAACTGTCATTTGAACCTAAATGGACCTTAAGATGCATGTTGAAGCTTCTGGAAGTGTTAAAAATGGAACCTTGGAAGGATATTTTCGCGAAATGCAGAATCTGGGTTCTGTCGCGAAATATCCGGATATTTGGTTGTGAATATCCGGATATTAATATCCGGATATGGGGATCTGGATATCCGGATATTGATATCCGGATATTGATATCCGAATATTGATATCCGGATATGGCTAGTGAGATATCCGGATATTGATATCTGGATATGCCCCCGACATATATCCAGATATTCTGGGATTTCGAAGAACAGTAGTTGCACTATTCATACAGTAAGCTATTGGGGGTTTGTGGACCCTAGATTGATGAAGTTGAACTTCTGTTTTAATTGAACTAAGTCAGAATCAAGTGGTTAAGGGCTTATGGCTTTGTGTGAAGCCTTAAGACGTAAATCGTAAAAGGAAAAACGTAGTCTTTATGTTTATGCTTTTGAGCTTTGTTATTGATATGCTTGTTGGTGCTAATCAGATTGTGATCTGATGTGTGTTGGACTTGAGCTGTGTGGACTCTTGGCATTGGATAGTGAGCTTGCAAGGTAAGCTTTCGTGTCCTCGGTTTAGCCATGTTGTGGTTCCACCATGTCCCATGGGGGTATGGTTATATACATGCTGTGTTACATGCTTTTGATGTTTTGAAAATGTTGTTGAGCTGTTATATGCTAGTGCCTTTATGATATGCATGTGGTGTTCCACCTATACGGTAAGCCTGAGTATGTGGTACATACAATATGGTGAGGCTGTGGGTGAGGTGCAAGAGGTGTTCCTTGTACTATCTGTAGGTAATAGACATATTCCTGCATTTCTCTGGTCAGTAGAATAGTATTGACACACATGGCATGAATATCTGTTGCACTGCATTGAGTTTTGGAACTTATACTGAGTTACTGCTTTTAGAACTTATATTGCACATGTAAGTGAGCTTGGGGTGGAAGATCCTTGAGGACCCCTTGTCTTACTGAGATTTTTGGTTTAGAGATCTCATCCCACGTTTGGGGAAAGCTTATTTCAGTTTCAGGTAATGATGGGGTTGAGACCTCAGGCGGTAGGAGGCCGGAGCTGAGTTAGATATTGTTGTTATTATATGCTGACTTGTTGGATGCTGGTTATGCATGTTGTTTTTATGTTTTTATCTTTATTTATGATTTTGGATTATCTTGTCGAGACGCTGTTGATTTGGTGAGCATGGGAATTGTCCATGCCACATAGACTTGTTACGTCTTGTTTTATTTGGAGTTGTAATAATGTATCAGGATTATTGTCCGGGCTACGAGTTGTAGACCCATGATATTAGATACTCACTTTATATATATTTGAGGTATTTCAGTTAGATGCCTATTTGCAATTTACATACAGGCGATATTTTATGAAATTGATTAAGTAATCAACTTGGCTAAGTATAATGACGTCATAATTGATAAGAAAAAGATATTCCGCATTTTTAATTAAGCGCAGCTTAATACGATAGTATGATAACATTACCGGGTATACACGGGGTGTTACAGCTGTTATGATTGGATGCTGGATCTTGTTTATTGTCTTATGTTTTTAGCTTCAGTTCATGGATTTCTATGTCGAGACTTTGTTGGTTATGCTGTCGATTTGGTGAGCATGGGGATTGTCCATGCCACATAGACTTGATTATTGTCTTGTTTTATCTGGAGTTGTAATAATGTATCAGGATTATTGTCCGGATTGCGTGTTGTAATGTCGTGACTTATATACTCACTTTATATCTATACATTGAGGTATTTCTGTTAGATGTCTTTTGCATTTACATACAGGCGATGATTTTATGAAAATGATTAAATAATCAACTTGGCTAAGTATAATGACGTCATAATTGAAAAAGAAAAAGATATTCCGCATTTTAATTAAGCACAGCTTAATATGATGACATGTTAACAAACTGGGTATACACGGGGTGTTACAGGGCGCTTATTTCAGGTTCAGGTAACCCAGGGGTTGAGACCTCTAGCAGCAGGACGCCGGAGCTTAGTTGATTGTTATGCTTGCTGATTATGTTGATGTCTCTGTTTAGTGATTATGCCTTATCCTTTACCTTGCTGTTTGTATTGAGACTTGATGAGTATGATGTTTATTTGGTGAGCATGGGGATTGTCAATGCCACATTGATTGACTATGTCTTATTTTAGATTCGAGTTGTATTAATGTATCAGGATTATGTCTGGACTATGTGTTGTAGATCCGTGACTTAGATACTCACATATTTATATTATGAGGTTATTCAGTGTAGATAGCTGTTTATTTGCAATTACATACAGGCAATGTTTTGAAAAAGAATTGAGTAATCAACTTGGTAATTGATAATGACGTCATTATCGAAAAGAAAAAGATATTCTGCATATTTAATTAAGCGTGGCTTAATACGATGACATGATAACAAATTGGGTATACACTGGGCGTTACAATTTTGGTCCAGACTACGTGTTGTAGTTCCATGACTTAGATACTCACTTATTTATATATGAGGTTATTCAGTGTAGATAGCTGTTTATTTGCAATTACATACAGGCAATGTTTTGAAAAAGAATTGAGTAATCAACTTGGTAATTGATAATGACGTCATTATCGAAAAGAAAAAGATATTCCGCATATTTAATTAAGCATGGCTTAATACGATAACATGATAACAAATCGGGTATACACTGGGCGTTACAATTTTGGTCCGGACTACGTGTTGTAGTTCCGTGACTTAGATACTCACTTATTTATATATGAGGTTATTTAGTGTATTTAGTTTTATTGCAATTTACATACAGGAAATGTTTTATGAAAAAGGATTAAGTAATCAACTTGGTTAATATAATGACGTTGTAATTGAAAAGAAAAAGTTATTCCACATTTTTAATTAAGCGTAGCTTAATACGATGACATGATAATAAATCAGGTATACACGGGGTGTTACATATTGCATCAAATACAAATCAACTGGCGAGATTGAGTGCTATAAAGCCAGACTTGTGGCAAAGGGCTTAACACAACTTGAAAGGGTAGATTTCTTTGATACATTCTCCGGAGTGGCCAAGTTGACCTCCATTAGAGCTTTACTTGCCATAATAGCAGCCAAGGGGTGGCTTCTTGATGAACTCGATGTTGATAATGCCTTTCTTCATGGTGATTTGATTGAAGAATTTTATATGGAACCTCTTCAAAGTGTCACTAGTCTTCAGTCGAACCAAGTATGTCGCTTAAACAAGTCTCTCTAGGGACTTCGCCAAGCTAGCCGACAATGGTATAGCAAGCTTTCTTCGACTCTTTTATCTCTTGGCTACTCACAAACTCAGGGTGATCACTCTATGTTCACGCTCAAACAAGGATATTTCTTCATCGTGTTACTTGTGTACATTGATGACATCGTTCTTGCTAGGAATTCCTCTTATGAGATATAGTGTGTGAAGTCTTACCTCCATGACCGGTTCCGAATCAAGGATCTGGGACCCTTACGTCACTTCTTAGGCCTTGAAGTTTCTTGTTCACAAAAAGGAATACACCTCAACCAACGCAAATACACACTTGAAATCCTTTATGATACTGGTTTTCTCGTTGCTAAACCAAGTGTCTCACCAATAGATTCCAATGTTCATCTCAGTCGTTGCGTTGGTAACCCAACTGAGGATCCCATAACTTATCGTCGTTTAGTTGGGAGACTCTTATATCTCACTACTACTCGCCCAGACATTTCTTTCGCAATGGAGCAACTCAACCAGTTTATTTCAGCTCCCTTAGACACTCAGGTTGCAGCAGCCAACCGTATTCTTTAATATCTAAAAGGAGCTCCTTCTACTGGGTTGTTTTTCCCCACTCAATTTGATCTCTGTGTTCGGGCTTTCAGTGACTTTGACTGGGCATCTTGTCTAGACACTCGTCGTTCCATCACTGGGATATGTGTTTTTGTTGGACCTTCTCTCATTGCTTGGCATTCTAAAAAGCAGACCACCATATCTCGATCTTCCTTTGAGGCAAAGTACAGAGCTTTGGCGAGTCTTTCATTCAAGCTTTAGTGGCTCCAACATTTGTTCACTGATCCGCGTATCCCTTGGAGCAAGCCAGCTTTAGTCTATTGTGCACTAAATTTGCCATGTATCTCGCGCATAATCCAGCTTTTCACAAACGTTACAATCATATAGAGATTGATTGTCATGTTACTAGGGACAAAATACATTCTGGGTTAATTCACCTCCTATCAGTTTCTTCTGTTGATCATTTGGCAGATGAGTTTACCAAGCCTCTTCAATTCTGCCATCTCTAAGTTGGGACTCTTTAATCTTCACAGTCGGCCGAAGGGGGGGGGGATACACAAGGTTAAGCCCAAGACAAAAGTGAAGATGCCCAAGATAATAAGAGTGCAGCCCAAGTAAAATGTGCTTCGGCGTCTTTAGTCAATCGTTGCAACTTTCTGATACGAGCAACCAATCACGATAGATCGCTTGCCATATCAACAGCGTAACTTATTCAGTTGGGGAAATTTGTTAGTAAGTTAGAATAGCTGGTAGTTAGTTGAATCTGTTTTCAATTGTATTAGTAGCTATAGCTCAAAAATAGATCTGTATATATAGTTATAGTTCATAATAGTTCTATATTCATTCTTCAGCAACTTTTGCAATCAATGAGAATTCACTTCCATGGAATTTCTCTATGCAGTTTCTTGATTCCAATAGTATATAAGTACAATTATAGAGAGGGATATTTTGTAAAGTTTTAAAAATAAAATAAAATTCACAAAGATATAACGCATTTTGTGGATTTATTGGTATATCCCAATGTTAGCTATAAATTATGATTATTTTAATGGCTTTGTTTTTACAATATTTGAGTTAAAGGCTGGATATAAGTGCATGGTAATGGGCCAAATGAGTACCAATCAGCCCAATAAGGTAAAAGAGAGAGAAAGAGATAATTTGATGATTTACTATTCTCTTTTACTATTTTTACTGCAGTTAGAGAGCCATATTATCAACTCTTTGAAAGTGAGATCAAATCTGAACCATTGGATGGACAAAAATATGGATGGACAACAATGCAATTTCTTAGAACTCTTTAGTTTCTAGCTAAATAGGAGTCTGAGTCATTAGGGCCACGGGGAGAGAACTTTCATTTTTTTTAGTTTTCAATTTTACGTCTTGAATCTTTTGTAATCTTTTTCTTTGAATCTGAGTGTTGAGAAATTCCTTGAAAACTGAATGCTTGTTCTTCAATTCTTGCACTCGAAGTGCATTGACAACACACCTTCAAGCAGTGGCGGACCCAAAAAAATTTATAGAAGGGGGCGAATTTTTTTTTATATTATTAAGAAAAGTACATACAATCATATATGAATCTAATATAAAAAGTTTGAAAGAATTTTATTACAAAATTTAAGGTCAATTCACTTAACTCTTGCTCTACGTTTTTTCATATTATTAAACTCTTCTATAATTGAATTTGTGCTAAAATTCAAAACAATCTCTTTTTCAACATATGTAATCAAAGAATCATCAAGAAATTGGTTTTCCATTCAATTTTGAAGTCTGATCTTGATTATCTTTCATTTCACAATGGATGCACACTCTTTTCTTTCCTCAATATTTAGCTCAAAAAATTGGAACTCTTGTTTGTGTGTTTTGTTGTTGTCTTCTTTGACAATGATTTTCGCCACCCTCTTAATAATCAAGTGTGCCTGATTTTGAAATTTTTTCTTGAGCCCTAAAAGTTTGCTCCTTCCTTTGGAAAAAACTACAATTTCAATTTCTAAAGTTGTGTTTATTTAAGTGTTTTTGAAATTTTCAGCCCAATTACTTAATTTTTTTAGTCCAAAATTAATTTTTTTCAGCCCAAAATTATATATATATAATAAAAAAATTCTAAAAATCCGGGAGGGGCGGTGGCCAACCCTAGCCCCTCCTCTGGGTCCGCCTATGCCTTTAAGGAAAGGAATCACGGATTTGCATACGAGCTATTGTTTTCATACTTCTGCAAGTTTTCTTCCTAGCTCTAGTTTAGGAACTTTGATTCTTGAAGAACCGGTTTGTAAACTTTTACTTTGAGTTTTCTTTACTGAATATTTGTAATGCATGTTTCTTTACTTTATAGATTTGCAATATTTCTGAAGATGGGTTTCTAAGTCCTTTCTTTTCTGGGTTGTCCAAATGATTGGATGAATATTTTCTGATGTGCATTGTTACTGTCGTTTATCTCATTCGTTTAATTCTTTCACTTTTAAAACTCGAGTAATTCATGGGAATGAAACTTGGGTAATTCAACAAAAATAAATTGGAAAATGCATTTTTTTTAAGTATTAAATGAACCTCTTGATTAGGGATAATCAAGGGTGATTTCTGATAAATTTTCTATAAAGTTTCAAGAAACTTTGGGAAAAGATCTTCTTGAACCTTAATGTTGATTCTGGGAAGTTTCAATTAAACTTGCCGTAGTACTTCAGAAATTGAGATAAACTCGCTGTAGCCTGTACGAATTTGCAGTTTGCAAATATTTTTGTCATCCATGATTTTGAGATATACCCAGAAGCCTTTTTATATTGATAAATCGATTCTCTACTTTTAGATCAGTTTTAATGCATGATAAAAACTATACAAAAAAAAACTTCTTGTTCTAAAACCAATTAAGTTCCAATTTCAGAATTTTTAATTCAAAAAAATAAAAAGACAAATAATTCAACCTGTTCCCTGAGAATGATACTCTTTCTTTTGAAAAATTTCTACCAACAAAATGGCGTCGTTGCCGGGAACGGTGTTTGAGTTAGTTTCTTTTTAAAAATACTGTCTTTTAGTTCTTGAATTGGTTTTCTTTCATTTTCATTTTTAATTTTTTTGAGCTTACATTTTCTTTCTAGATTTTGCAGATCAATAATTTTTTACTCTGAAAACAGATTGATACACTTAGCATTCTGCCAAATCTAAAAAAAAAAAAAAGTTTGGTTATTAAACACTCTACAGGGGAATCACAATGGCATTGGCAGCTCAACTCGTAGCTTTGCATAACACAGTGAAAGATTTGGCCAAGGTTATGGAAGAATCCAAGCAACCAGCACCTACTCCAATAGTTGTTATAGCACCTATATGCTCACTTTGCTATGGTACTCATGCCTTTGAAGAATGCCCCAGCAACCCAACATATGTTCTTTATGTGGGAGGCTTCAATTACAATTACAACAACCACAACCAATTTGATCAGCAAGGATGGCATAACCAAGGATGTAATTTTGCTCAAAATCAAGGCCAAAATTACCAATACCAGCAGCCTTATCATGGATGGCAGGAGTCATTTGAACTGGATGAACCTTATTTTGTGCAGCCTCCTTTTGCTGAACAGCTAGAACAACCTGCTGCAGAAGCTCAACCTCCAAATGAGCAGTGGATGAATCAAATGCTACAAAACCATGAAGCTATGCTTAAAAGTCATGGAGCTATCTTGAAGAGCCTTGAGATACAAATGGGGAAAATTGCCTCTGCCCTTAGTAGTAGACCTTTGGGAACACTACTAAGTGACACAGAAATACCTAAGAGGGATGGAAAAGAAGTGTGCAAAGCCCTCCACTTGAGGAATGAGAGAGAGGTGGATCAGTCGGATCCAGTTGTAAGCCCATCTACCTTGAAGAAATTGATTGAGAAAGTAGGGCAGCAAGTGGATAACACTATTACAGCCCAACCATCAACCACTCAATCCTCACCTAAAGACAAAGATGATGATGAGGAAACTACTGCTGAACCATTAAGGGCAGCATTGAAATCAAATGGATTTCATCAACCTATATCAAAGGCAAGACATATCCATTTTCCTCAAAGCCTCCAAGAGCAACAACAAGAGCACTGTCTCTCCAACAATTTGCCACCCAAACTGGAAAATCCAGGCTCTTCTTTAATTTCAAGTGCATTAGTAGATAGGTCACTTCCACACCATGATGGAAAATTAGAGAACAAATTAGTGAAAATTTATAGGTTTATTTTTCCTACAAATTTCATAATAGTTGATTTTGAAGCTAACAAGGATGTGCCTATTATGTTGGATAGGCCATTCTTAGTTAAAGAGGATGCTATAATTGAATTTAAACCAGAAGAATTAACCATGGGAGTTAATAAGGAAAAGATGACTTTTAATGTCTTGAAAGTCATGGATGAGGATTCTAATAATTGTTCTGCTATTTCTGTTTGGGATCATCTTGTTAATGATCATGTGTTTTTAAATAGAGAAAATACCAACTTATGAGAAGGCAGCTTCAATCATATAAAGACTAAACTAGTCAATCCACTCATAAAAGATTTGATTCAAAAGAAAATAATCAATTGGTTGGATACAAAGCAGATTGTTCTAATTTTCAAGATAAGAATCAAGTTATTTCCAAACAAGATTCGATGGTTAAAACATCACTGGACCAACTATGTAGATAAAGAGAAGACTTTCATTTCTTTATTGGATGCTGGATAAAACACACACAAAAAAAAGAGTTTAGTTAAGTAGTTTGTTAATGTACTTGTAGCTATTGTAGCTTAGGTTAGTTTAGTGTGTGTAATTGCTGATATGTTTAGTTTTAAATTTATGAGTAGCTTTCAACTTGTTCTAGTGAGCTTGAATCCTATTAATTTTTTTTTTGGTCATGTGTTAGTGTTGTCTTCTTAAAATCAATGAAAAATATGTTCTGTGAAGTAAGAAGGAAAAGTTGAGTGAAGAGTTAAAGTGACTCTATTGTGATGAATGAGCACTCTGAGAGTGAGCTAATAATTAAGTTTAGGGTAAGTGTGAACTATCTTAAATTTCTTTGATGTCCAGTTGCCAAGCACAAAGTAATTGCACGTCACTTGTTGGAAACAAGTGAGTGCATTGAGAATTAAGTTGAAAAAATATATATAAAAAAAAAGGACGAATAGGGGAGTGTCTTTTGTCCAAGTATTTCATGGTTTTAATCTTTCTTTGTTTAATCCATTTTTACTTTGTCTAGCCAACGTTAGTCCATGGTAGGAAATTATGTCATTGGACTATTGTGAATTAGACTAAGCCCAAATAAAAAACGAGATACAAAAATATATTTGTTTAAAAGTAAATGGGCCATGTGTGTGTTAATATTTGAGCCCATTTAGATTTAACCCAAATGTTTTCCTACCCATCTGATGTTTAAATCTGACAACATTCAGAATTCATTTTTCATCATCTCGTTACCTTTCTTCCCACCCAATCAGCTCTGCACAATTCAACCTCAATTTGTTGGTTTAGTTAAAAAAAAAAAAGTAGCTGATTAGAGTGAAGGTCTTCAGACGGTGGTATGCACCTAATAAATGTTTTTAAGCTGCTCTCTAGTACACTACTAGTAGGGAAAGCACCGTTTGATGTGACCACTCTCTGCTCTAATCTCATTTCAATTGCACCCAAGTAAAGTGACATTTCTTTTCTTCTCTCTCCACAATCACCAGAATTTTTTTTTCTACTTTACCAAACCCTCATCACCACCCATATCTCTCTTTCTTCAAGTTCAGCCGAGAATACCCATTTTTAGTAGCTCTTCACTGCCTTGCTTGTTGTCAATTTAGCTGCATAGGGTTTGAATTTTGAGCTGGATTCCATTATTCATTCAAGCTCAAGCGAGATTTTTTTCTCATATCTTCCTCACCGTTGTGTGAACTCAGGTATGTTCTAAATAAATAAATAAAATTATTATTTGATTTTGCTTTTAATTTTATTCTTTTGACCCTGTGTACCATTATTCCCTTTGATAGTCAAACCATTAGTCCGATCGTTTGGGTTCTAATTTTTTTTATTATTATATTTAGGACGTTTTTATTTTTTTTATTTTCTGAATTGTAATTTTTTTTATTTATTGTTTGGGTTTGATTTCATATGAGGAATTTTAATTTTAATTTTTATAATTATATTTTTATTATTTTCTTTTCTTTTCCTTTCACTTAAACGACTTTTGCATTTTTGCTTTGAGTTATAGCCTATTTTTCTTGTCCTTGTTCTGTATACTCTCAACTCTATCTTAGCTTTACCTGACATGTTGTGAGCAATGAAAACAACAATATTGGCAAGAAATGTAGGTACTCCTTGATTTTGCAATTTTGCATGTGCCTGTGAAATGTTTCATCTCAAACTAAATATTTTTTTTAGCTTACATGAGTGGCATGTCTAATTTTTTGAATATGATTTTTTTTATTAAATTACTGTCATTTATAGGTGTTTTGTTCCTCGGTTGATAATAATTTATTTGCTTTATTTTATTTATTTATTTTATTGCTGATTTCTTTTGATATTTCTGAGTTGCCTTTATTTATTAACAGACCACTTTTCTTTCGAATTGCTCACTGATTCATATTGCAGTACAATGGCACCAAAAGGAGGACCCCTTCTCTGATGATTGAGTCTTCCCTTCTTTCTGCTGACCTTCTCACGGTCACACATGTTCTTTTTATCAAAAAAATTTATAACTTACCATTATTTTAGGTAATTTTATCTAAGATTATGCATGACCTGTTTTATTTGCTGTGAGGACCCAGCTTAATTTTAAGTTTGGGGTGATTAATTGCTGTTACCAATTTTTTGCTGATTGGTGCTAAAAAAAATAATGATAAAAATTCACTCTATTTTGAATGCTTGATTAGCTGAGTGGTAACTTGGAAATGATTTATAACCTGATATGTTTAATATTATCATTGCTTAAGTATAGCCAGATTTGATTGGATGAATTCCTAATCAATTAGGGATCTAACTTAGTTTATCAGTATTTATATAAGCTGAAAATCAAATTACATGCCATAAATTTTTTTTTTGTGATCCTTGATTTGCTGATTCACTGATAAACCACTGGATTAACAACCCATGTGAGATATTTGAACCTAAACACTCTATTCCTTTGTGAGTGGTCATTGTGTATTGGTGTTTTGAATGTTGCACTCTATTTGGATGACTAATATGCTATTTCTGTGTGATTGGGGCATTGTTTCTGAATATGCAGCCTAGAGCCAAAAACCTCACCCTTCAATTATATCCCTTGGTCCTTATATTTGAGCCTGAAACCTTTCTTTTTTGATCATGTACCCTGATATTATGAGCCAAATTCCTTGTCCACCCTATATGGCTATCTTAGTATTTAGTTAATTCTCATTAGCTTAGAAATACAGTAAGCTAAATAAGGCAAAGGGAAATTGGTAGTAAAAAAGAGAAGGGAAAGAAAAAGGAAAGAGGATCAGGAGGTAAAAAAAAAATATCGAAGAAAAAGGGGAACAAGTGATTTATAAAAGGAGTTCTCTGTAAAAAAAAGGGAGATCTCTGAGCTTGTTGTAAAAAAAAAGAAGGGAGAGGCTAAAGTAAAAAAAAAACGAATTTGTGAAGGTGCTCAATAATAAAAAAAAGAAAGAGAAAGAAGTTATAAAAAAGGGAGAAGAGAGTCACTAATTTCCCTTTGTCTTGTTTAGGCAGAAATCAGAAAAAGCTAATGAGGATTAGTTAGACACAAAAGGGTTAGCTTAATTAGCCAAGTGACTAGAAAAACAAAGATCCTAGCCCTGCCTCATTAGAAGCCTTGAAGACCCTTTGATGGAGTTAGCATATTGGACTTCAAGTTTCTAAATGGTAGTGTAGATTGGAAGCATTCATGCATGATGATAATGAGTGAACTTCCTATTAAAAAGAAAAGAAAAGGAGAGAGTGTGATTGATTAAATATATCTGGAAATGAATTCAGTGGAATGTCAATTGAATCATTTTAAGTTAAGGGATTGCAACTGTTTGAATGAGCATGAATTTTTTTATTAAATGCTTATGTAATTGTTGATTGACTGGAGTTGGATGATTAATTTGATGTAGGAATTGGTTGACATTAAGTCTCGTCAATGCTTTAAGAAGTGTGGTGTTTTGCATAGATGGTTGATAAATTTAACTGAGTTATTAAAATTAACTATGTGTTGCTATGTGACTCTGTGAATTTTGAGCTAACTGGCTAAGTTATGAGTGAAGTTTGTCTGATTACTTGAGGGCAAACAATTAACTAAGTTTGGGGTATTTTGTTAGCTATAAATTATGATTATTTTAATGGCTTTGTTTTTACAATATTTGAGTTAAAGGCTGGATATAAGTGCATGGTAATGGGCCAAATGAGTATCAATCAGCCCAATAAGGTAAAAGAGAGAGAAAGAGATAATTTGATGATTTATTATTCTCTTTTACTATTTTTACTGCAGTTAGAGAGCCATATGATCAACTCTTTGAAAGTGAGATCAAATCTGAACCATTGGATGGACAAAAATATGGATGGACAACAATGCAATTTCTTGGAGCTCTTTAGTTTCTAGCTAAATAGGAGTCTGAGTCATTAGGGCCACGGGGAGAGAACTTTCGTTTTTTTAGTTTTCAGTTTTACGTTTTGAATCTTTTTTAGTCTTTTTCTTTGAATCTGAGTGTTGAGAAATTCCTTGAAAGCTGAATGCTTGTTCTTCAATTCTTGCACTCGAAGTGCATTGACAACGCACCTTCAAGGAAAGGAATCACGGATCTGCATGCGAGCTATTGTTTTCATACTTCTGCAATTTTTCTTCCTAGCTCTAGTTTAGGAACTTTGATTCTTGAAGAAACGGTTTGTAAACTTTTACTTTGAGTTTTCTTTACTGAATATTTGTAATGCATGTTTCTTTACTTTTTAGATTTGCAATATTTCTGAATATGGGTTTCTAAGTCCTTTCTTTTCTGGGTTGTCCAAATGATTGGATGAATATTTTCTGATGTGCATTGTTACTGTCGTTTATCTCATTCGTTTAATTCTTTCACTTTTAAAACTCGAGTAATTCATGGGAATGAAACTTGGGTAATTCAACAAAAATAAATTGGAAAATGCATTTTTGTTAAGTATTAAATGAGCCTCTTGATTAGGGATAATCAAGGGTGATTTCTGATAAATTTTCTATAAAGTTTCAAGAAATTTTGGGAAAAGATCTTCTTGAACCTTAATGTTGATTCTGGGAAGTTTCAACTAAACTTGCCGTAGTACTTCAGAAATTGAGATAAACTCGCTGTAGCACTGTACGAATTTGCAGTTTGCAAATATTTTTGTCATCCATGATTTTGAGATATACCCAGAAGTCTTTTAATATTGATAAATCGATTCTTTACTTTTAGATCAGTTTTAATGCATGATAAAAACTATACAAAAAAAAAACTTCTTGTTCTAAAACCAATTAAGTTCCAATTTCAGAATTTTTAATTCAGAAAAATAGAAAGACAAATAATTCAACCTGTTCCCTGAGAACGATATTCTTTCATTTGAAAATTACTACCAACATGCAGCTATAGGGAAAAGAGATTTATACACTAAGGTTTGAGTACTTGTTTTCTCCTACCATAAAAATGCTTAGATCACGCTATTAAGCATGTCTTAATCAAAAACAACAGGAACAATAACATAAGACATTACACAAAATGGAATCCTTATACAAGAACCTAAAATTGGAACAACATTTATTTAGCTCATATTTCTTTGCTACTGATATAGCCCATTGTGTATAGAAGTGTTAAAAACTCAATTCAAGTCATTAAACCATCATTCCAGCTTATTACCTAACAAGAGGCACATTTCAGTTTTTTAAAGAAAACAAAAGGGGTTTGAACATGTATTTAATTAGATCAGATAGATTTGTAAATACAGGTCTATGATTTATAATTACTTAACAATTAGTACAAGAAGATTTAGCAAAGGGAGGGACTCAAGGAGAAAAGGAAGGAGAGCATAGGGGAATAGAGACATGATTTCGAATATTCTTCTTATTTCCTTTTTCGGATATGCAAAATAACTAAAAAACTGAACCGAACCAAACCGCTCTTAAAATAACTGGTTATTAAAAACTAGTTCATGAACTGAATCAGTTTTTAAAAAATCAGTTCATAAACCGAACCGGTTTTTAGAACCGGTTTAAGAACCAAACCATTTTGAATCGAACCGAACCGAACCGTTTTTAAATCAAACCAAATTGATTTTTATAACTTTATATTTTAAATTTTAAATTTTTTTCTTTTCAAAATAGGGTCGACCCGAACCGGTTCCGAACCGAACCGTTCCAACCGAACCGAGCCACTTCCGAACCAAACCAGTTTTGAACCGAACCGAACCATTTTCGAATCGAACCATTTAAATCAATTCGGTTCGACCCATGCACATCCCTATTTTTCAATAATGTGATCCCCAATTCAACAAAAGTTATTACACTACAACAAAATAACTGAAATTAGAAACAATAATTAAAAAAAAAATACTGAAACTAAAATATTGGAATATACTATAACACTTAATGGTTGCTACATAGGTCTAGCTTTGGGTTATTCTTATTGGTACTTTTAGTATTTCTCATTATGGAAATGAAACTTATAGTGTGACTAGGCAACTAACAGAAAATCGATCAATAAGTCTTGCCCCTCTCTCAAGTTCAGTTTACTTAGGTTCTCGGACTCTGCTTCATGGCACTAAAGTCTTGCCCCTCTCTCAAGTTCAGTTTACTTAAGTTCTCGGACTCTGCTTCATGGCACTAAAGTCTTGCCCCCTCCCTCAAGTTTATTTGACTTAAGCTACCGTGCATTACACTTTGCATTATATCCCTCAAGTCTTCTTGCCCCTTCTTCTAAGTTTAACTGACTTGATACAAATGAGCACGATTTATATAAGGAGATTATTAGGTTTCACTTTAGAATTCAGTTAATGTTGCGACTTCAGCAAGTGCACCGGTCGTACAAGTAATAAAGTGATAAAAGTAAGGTTGTCGATCCTACGAGGACTGATTATCAATCACTAATTTATCTATGCGATTAAAGTTGGATCGATCTTAAAATGGATATTGCTGAGAGAATTAATTAACAGAATTTTAAAGAACTTATTTTTTTAATTTTCAATATTTAAGAACTGAATTCAAGAATTAATAACGCTAAGAATTTGGTTTTTAACTTTTACTAAAAGACGTAGTTAGGACTCAACTTCTCCAATGTTTTCCTAACAAGTCTACACATTCTTACAATCCACATTCAAGATTAAGTTATTAACGATTCTTTCTAAGTTTGATTAAATCTCAATCCCTTGATAATTTGATCCTTTACTTCATTCAAAAGCCCAATCCCTTAGTACTTTTCCCTAAAGCAAGCATTAACGAACGCAAGAACCATGCAGTTATAGAATTCGTAAGTCTATCCCTAGATCATACAAACTCTAGCAATCAATCAATCAGAATCATTACACCAACATCCCTATTGTCATGCATAATTCATATGTTTATCTATGAGTGATCAATTCATAAACAAAGCTAGTCATAAAGAATAGATTGATTGCATAACTTTAAATCATGAAAATAAATTATAAGAAAAGGTAAACAGCATTTAAGAACTCATTGGTTCTGTCTCGCCCTAACTACTTAAATAAATTTAGCTTTGCATAATCATAATAATAGAATTAAAAGATAAAAAGAAACAATAAAGATCCATAAATTAGCAGGGAAACTCCACGGTGATTTCTTGATTTTCTTTTCTTGCATCTCCATAAGTGCTCCCCTGCCTCCTCTTTCGAATGAATGGAATGAGCCCTAATATGCTTTTTTATAGAAATAAAAATGGGTTTTTTAATTTGGACCAGCCTTGCTGAAGATTAATTTTGATTAATTCTTTCTTCTTCTTGATCCTTATCCTTTGCAACTGATCCTAACTACCTTTTCATCAGATTAGTGATTTGTTACATTGAACCTGAAACAATATGAAAAGGGATCAGAATCTTATCTAGTTGTTGGAATTTCAATATCTTTTGGAATTTATTAATTAATACTATATTCTTAATCATATTAATCAGTATTTGAACAATATTTGACATTAAAAACATAGTGTCTTTGACACTTATCAGTTAACACGCTCCCCTTTACATTCTTTACTAAAGTCTCTCTTTTTCCTTTCTCTTCCTATTTCGTGCCTTTTCTCTTTCTCTCTCTATTTCTTTCTCCTTTCTTTTCTTTCCTCTCTCCTTGATCTTTTTTCTTTTTTCTCTTCTTTGTTTCCTTTCTCTATTATTGTTCCCTTCTTTTCATCTTTTTCGTCAATGGCCATATGTATGTATTTATAGGTAGATTGCTTAATTGACAAGAGAATCTAATCATATAGTTAAATTCTAACAAAACCAAGTAAAAATTCTAACTATGTAATTATGACTTTTCAGATAAAATCTAATTACATAATCATCAACCTAATCATTTCTAGATAAAAATTGTAAGCATTGTTGGGGTACTTCCACGTATTCTGCATTTTGATTATATATATATTATAATATTTGATATTTATTTGTTTATCTTCGATTCATATTATATATATATATATACATATATTATTTTAATATTTATTTATTTATTTTTATATTATTATTATTATTTTATTTATTTATTTTTAATTTTATTGTTGTTTTTCGATAATAGCATCAAATTTTATACCTGTTGGTCTTGCGCGATTTCTGGCACATCTTGCCCAACTTTGACGCTTGTTGTGCCGTTTCAATATTTCGTATGTTTTTTTTTTTTTTTTTTGGATGTTACAAGGAATCGAACCGCACACCTAATACACACTAAACACACCCAACACTACTAGACTATCCCTAGTGGTGCATATTTCAAAAAAAGAAAAAAAAAAAGCGCCAAAGTGGCACAAAAAGCATATTTCGTATGCTTTTTCTCCACTTTGGCGCTTTTTTTTTTTTTTTTTTTTGAATAACAACTTTTTTTTTTTCTTGGATAGCAAGGAAAGATAAAATGTGTAACCTTTTGTCAGGGGATGATTGGATAAGGTCTCACATATATGCAATTTAGATATTTTGGCTTTTGTACTTGGTCATCCTCTCATTATCTAGCTGACATGTAAGTGTACTACTATCATCGTGAATTTAAGTTATATCATTATGAAAATCTCGTCTTGGGATCATAATCCTCTATGGTTAATAATAACGTGGTACAAGGTCTCAGCCATAAAACATTATTTCTGATACTCTTAACTCCCATCCCTTGCAAACTAGTCAAATATACACTAAGTTCGGAAGCTCCAACCATAACCATTGATACTGTTAAGACAGATGAACCCCATTATAAAAATGATATTGATCTTGCTGAAACGTTCAATGATCTCTTCAGCAGAGTTTCTGTCATGATCAAAACCCCCCAATTTTTTATCCTTCCCTCCCAAATACCCTGAGTCTCATCAATTCATGGAACTTGGTAAATCGAAATTTGGCATACTTTGTAAATTCAATTGTGATTTTTGTTTGGTTTTTACTCTGCATAGTTAGCATGTGGTAGATTGAAGCCTTGCAATCTTGATTGATCTCAATTACAGCGGTGCATGTGTCGGGTCGGGTTTTTGTGCCGATCCAACTCAATTTGGTTTTATAAGTTAGGTATTTTGACATGATTCAGTTTAATTTGATTCAAGTCAGGTCTAACCCGGTTTAATTTTTTTTGAACTAGTTTAGAATTGGATCAGATCTGACTTGACTTGATTTTTGAAGTGAGTCTGACTTGGTTTCAAAATCGGGTCAAATTTAACCTGACCCACTTTTGACTTGGTTTCAAAATCGGGTCAAATTTAACCTGACCCACTTTTGACTTGACTTGTTTTTGATTTGATTTTTTTTTATGGTTATTGATTTAATTTTTAAACTCATGTATTTAATTATTTTTTTGTTTAAAATATATAAATTATATAATAAATTCGATATTTGTTGAATAAATAAAGAAATGTAATTTTTTTTTAAAAAAAATTTATTTAATTTTAAAATCCAAATTCAATACGTTGCATAATAGCCCCAACAAATTCAATACGCATTTGATCAAACAAACCCAAAAAAGCAATGAATTGATAAAGAAAGAACACTTACATCACAAAAAAAGAACAAATATATATATGGGTTCGCTTTTTCTGCAGTTACTGCAGATAAGCAGATAAGTTATCTGCAGTAAACCCAATACGACGTCGTTTTGGGACGGAATCATGGTATTTTGTAATTTTAATTTATTTCAGGGTTATAATAGTCTTTCTATTAATAAATTTTTAAGATTTCAATACCAAAACGTCGTCGTTTTGGAAATAAATGCAGATAACTTATCTGCATTAACTGTAGAAACATTTTTCCATATATATATATATATAAAAGAAGTGGGCAACAACGAAATTAGAGAGATTGAGAATAGAAAAGAGCGAATTGAAGAAATATAGGAAGCTAGGGTTAGGGAAGAACAAGTGTTTACTTGAATCTGACCTGTCACTGAGAAATCAAAACGACACCGATTCAGCTGGTGTTTGCGTGGAACACTCAATTGCTCCTTATCAACCAAACCAATACGATGGATTGTGAACTTTCACTCTTCAATCGCTTCCTTCAAAACTCCCCCTCTCTCTCTCTCTCTCTCTCTCTCTCTCGTGATTTTGAAGGAAGATGGAGGGGAAGACTGGAGGGGAACCAAGAGAGTGAATGACCGAAAGAGATTGGGAGAAGAGAGAACCCTTAGCCCCAAAACAGAGAGAAGAGAGAACAGTGATTTTTCGTTTTTCTTTTTCCTATAATAGGTGTAGGTCAAGTTTTGGGTCAATTATTAAAATAAATCAGGTCTAAAACTGACCTAAATAAAAGTGAATCAATATTTAAACCCAGTTCAAAAAAAATAAGTATTTATGAGTCAGATTAAAGTCAGATCAAGGACAAAAGACAACTGAACCAGTTTTTTTGCACACCCCTGTACACAAAATTGTAAGTATAAAAAATCACTCCCCAATTAAACCCAACTAGCAAGCGCGGGGTGAAAGCAATCCTTGTACGCAGCCTTACTCTTGCCAAGGAACGTCAATTGTAAGTATCAAGCGTAAAATTCAGAATTGGACAAATTTCTCAATGGTGCAGCAATCGAAAAAAAGAGATTTATACAATAAGGTTTGAGTACTTATTTTCTTCAACCTTAAAAGTGCTTAGATCATGCTATTAAGGATGTCTAAATCCAAAACAACAGCAAGAACAATAACAGAAGACATTACACAAAATGGAATCCATTAACCTAAAATAGGAACAGATATAGCCCATTGTGTATAGAAGTGTTAGAAACTCAAGTCAATTCATTAAACCAGCATTCCAGCTTATTGCCTTACAAGATGCACATATCAGATTTTTAAAGAAAACAAAAGGGGTTTGAACATGTGTTTAATTAGATCAGATATATTTCTAAATAGAGGTCTATCAGTTATCAACTGATCATTACTTAACAATTAGTACAAGAAGAATTAGCAAAGGGAGGGACTCAAGGAGAAAAGGAAGGAGAGCATAAAGGAATAGAGACATCATTTCGAATATTCTTCTTATTTCCTTTCTCAATAGTGTGATTCCTTATTTAACAAAAGTTATTACACTACAACAAAATAACTGAAATTAGAAACAATTATTAAAAAAAAATACTGAAATTAAGATATTGGAATATACTAGAACACTTGATGGTTGCTACATAGGTCTAACTTTGGGTTGTTCTTATTGGTATTTTTGTATTTCTCACTATGAAAATGAAACTTATAGTGTGACCAGGCAACTAATAGCAAATCGATCAATAATTATTCCTGAATATTTTTGTAAGTAGGATTTAGAGTTTTAAATAACTCCATTATATGATTTATTTGCCAAATAAGATTTAAAATGTTATTTGATCGGAGAAATTTTTAATTTTTTATTAAGCAAAACGAGTTAATAATAAACTTGCTCTTAGAAGAGAGGGAAAAGAAACTATACCACATGGAAAAAGGAGGCAGATACAATTCCACTCATATCACTTTACACTTCTTAAGTCTTGCCCCTCCCTCAAGTTCAGTTGACTAAAGTTATGGCCTCGCTCAAGTATATTTGACTTAAGCTTCCGTGCATTACACTTTGCTTTATTGCCCTCAAGTCTTCTTGCCCCTTCTTCTAAGTTAAACTGACTTTATACAAATGAGCACGATTAATTATATAAGGAGATAGCTAGGTTTCACTTTAGAATTCAGTATATTCTTCAGTTTTAATAACCAAATACATTACCAAGGGAATCCAGTTGATCACCATGTCAAGCTTTAGATTCTTTCTCTTTTGTGTGGTGGGCATTCTATGCACGTGTTTGTGTGTTGGAAGTTCCCAAATAAAGAAGTGTGTGGAGACAGACACGCAAGCTCTTCTCAAGCTAAAGGATGGTTTCATTAATGGAAGGGACATTCTTTCCTCTTGGCAAGGTGAAGATTGCTGTACATGGGAAGGAGTTTCATGCGATGATTTAACAGGTCATGTAACCAGGTTGGATCTCCAAAATTCTTCAGATTTTTATCCAAGACTGCAAGGTAAGATAGATTCTTCAATATGTGAATTGCAACATCTGACTTTCTTAGATCTCAGTTTGAATCACTTAGAAGGAAAGATCCCAAACTGCATTGGTTCACTTGTTCAATTGATAGACTTGAAACTTGTAGGCAATGAACTTGTTAGTGTCATTCCTCCTACTCTGGGGAACCTTTCCAATTTGCAAACTCTTGACCTTTCAGATAATGAACTTGTTGGTATCATTCCTCCTACTCTGGGGAACCTTTCCAATTTGCAAACTCTAGACCTTGGGTATAATGATTTGGTTACAAATGACCTTGAATGGGTTTCTCACCTCTCTAATTTGAGATCCCTTCATCTGTCAAATACTAATCTTAGTGGAGCTGTTGATTGGCTATCATCAATTAGCAAAATCCCTTCTCTGTTGGAGCTTCATTTAGATCATTGTGGGCTCGGTCAAGTCAATCCTAGAACTATTCCCCACCTGAATTCTTCTACTTCTCTCGATACCCTCTTTCTCTCGGGAAATGAGTTAAACTCTTCAACTCTGTCATGGGTGCTTAATGTTAGCAAAGTCTTCACATATCTATATCTCTCAAGTAATGAACTTGAGGGTAGCATACCACAATCCTTTCAGAATTTGTGTCAACTGAAAGGGTTATGGCTCGCATCCAACAAATTGTCTGGCCCACTCAATGACAATCTACAAAACTTGGGTTGTGCACAAAATGGTTTAGAATCGTTGGATCTCAGCCACAACCCATTTAGTAGTGGTCCACTTCCTGATCTTTCATGGTTTTCGTCCTTGCAGACATTAAAACTCCGGAATACCAATATTGTTGGTTTATTACCACAATCATTTGGTCACTTGCCATATCTTGAAAATATAGATCTTAGTTTTAACCAACTGAGTGGATCACTATCATTATTGAAGTTTACAGAACCTGCTTCATTAGTAGGATTGGATCTTTCCCATAATCAGTTGAACGGGACGCTTCCATATATTATTGGACAACTTTCTAGTCTCACGGCATTGTATCTCTCTTCAAATAAGTTGAATGGCAACATTCATGAAGCACATCTATCAAATTTGTCTAAACTACAAAGTTTGGATGTGTCTCACAATTCAATTTCATTCAACTTGGGTTCAAATTGGATACCACCGTTCCAACTGAGAGATTTATATGCATCGTCGTGCACTTTGGGTCCTAAATTTCCGTCATGGCTCAAACATCAGAGGGAACTTGAGAAGCTGAAGATCTCTAATAGTGGTATTTCAGATTCATTTCCTCAATGGTTTTGGAACCAATCCTTGAGTTTGAAATACTTAAATGTTTCACATAACAAACTTAGTGGAGTCTTGCCAAAATCACTACAAAATATGGAAATCCTAATTACATGGGATTTTAGTTTCAACAATTTGATCGGTTCCCTACCTTCTTTTCCAAATAGCACAGAGACTCTAATTCTCTCAAATAATATGTTTTCAGGGTCCTTATCTTGCTTTTGTGAAAATTCACCAATGATGGAGTTAACTATTCTTGACCTGTCTAGTAACTTACTAGCTGGGCCACTTTCAGATTGTTGGGGGCGATTTCAAAGCTTAAACATTCTGAATTTGGCAAACAATAAATTCTCAGGGAGAATACCCAACTCATTTGGCACTTTGCGACAAATTGAGAGGATGCATTTAGATGACAACGAATTCTCTGGTGAAATTCCATCTTTGGCTCTTTGTAGCAATTTGATATTCATTGATTTTGGAGATAACAATTTGGAAGGAACACTACCTGCTTGGGTTGGCTATAACCTACATCATTTGATTGTTTTGCGTCTACGGACAAACAATTTTCATGGAAACATACCAGCAAGTCTTTGTAATCTATTATTTCTTCAAGTATTGGATCTCTCACAAAACAATATAGCAGGAGAAATACCACAATGCCTCAGTCATATAATTGCTTTGTCCAACACCAAGTTTTCAAGAAAAAGCATTATCTATTCCAAATTAGTATTTTCTTATTATGATTTTATGTATGATAAATATGAAAATTTTGTTTTCTACGACGAAGCAATATTGGCGTGGAAAGGAGAAGATAGAGAATACGGGAAAATTCTTGGGCTTATGACAATCATTGATCTTTCTTGCAACCATTTAACAGGAGAGATACCCCAAAGTATAACAATGCTTGTGGCATTAGCTGTCTTGAATCTTTCAGGAAATAATCTCACAGGATTCATTCCCAACAACATTGGTCATATGCAATATTTGGAATCACTTGACTTGTCAAGAAACCATCTTCATGGTAGAATGCCATCAAGCTTTTCCAATTTAACTTTTCTGGATTACATGAACTTGTCTTTCAACAACTTGTCAGGAGAAATTCCAGTAAGCACTCAATTGGAAACTTTTGATGCATCTACATATGAAGGGAATAGTGGGCTTTGTGGCCCACCACTCACAAACCATTGCCCAGGAGATGTGATTTCAGCAACTGAAAACACCGACAAAAATGGCACTAATGAATATGAAGATGAACTCGTAACCTTTGGGTTTTACATCAGCCTGGGATTTGGATTTTGTGTTGGATTTTGGGGATTTTGGGGAACTTTATTGATAAAAGCTTCATGGAGACATGCCTACTTTCACTTCTTCAACAACATGTATGATTGGACGTATGTGTCACTAGTTGTATTTGCTGCCAGAATGAAAACGAAATTCAAAGTGCAAGAACAATAGGTAAAGTTTTTTATATCTCCTATTTTGCTAATAGATAATGATCCATTGCTTATTGTGCACCCAAAAATATTATGATTTAAAATGCAATTTTAGTACGGAGTGAGGGGAGGGGGAATAACTAATATATCTATTTATAACTTACACAATGCTAATTGAGATTTTGTCATTTTTTTTTTTAATTCTAATTTTTGGCAGGTACAATTGCGTTTGAGAGAGATAAAGATATGCTGCAATGCCTTGTTAATTTGATAGAGATGTTTGTCCCATATAATAAATGAAAAATGTAAGATTATTTTGTGAGTGATTTCGTGCTAAATTTTGTTTTATCTAGAGCCATCATTTTTAATGTCGTCCTCAATATATAGTATAGTGTGATAAGTCATTCATCTTTACCAGTGTAATTTTCAAATTTTCATTAAACTGCTTTTAGTGTCTGATGCTTATAGCCAATTATGTACTGGAGAAAAATAATAATATGCATCAATGAATACATCATTATGGTTTTTCTTATGTTTCTAAATTCTGATTTTATTATGTTAAATTTGTTTTTTAATTGTTCCTGTCGTATTTGTCTCTAAATCAATGGTGAAGCGAGGAAAGGTCTAGCAGGGGCAATAACCCCCCCCCCCCCCCCCCCTTCAAATTTATAAAAAGCCTTTATATTTGGGTGTTATTTCTAACTTTTAAGACATATATTAGTGATCGCCCCCCAAAGTTTATAGAATTTTTTAATTATGAGCATCATTGATCTATTATTTTTTGTCATATAAATAGTAATAACTTTAAAGAAAAATATAAGTTCTAATTTAACCCCCTTGAAAAAATTTCTAACTGTGTCAAAATGTTAATATATAGTACAGTGCAATAAGTCACGTTTACTCGTATGATTTTAAAACACTTCCTAAATTGTTTTTAATGTGTTCTTGTTTAGATCCTTATGGTCTTAGTCGAGAATGTTGCGAAAAAGTAACAATCTCCACGAATACCTAATGTTGGTTTTTCTTGAATTTTATGTTCTTAAAAGCAGTTTTTTAATTATTAGAAGAAAAATAAAAATAAAAATCTGTTTGATAATGCCTATTTTGAAAAAGGAAAAACTTCAAAAACCCCCTACAAGTTTTCTCAAAATCACTTAACCCCCTTCCCGAAATTTTTAATCATTTAACCTCTTACTTAAAATTTTTTTATCACTTATCCCCCTAATTTGATTTTTGATCCAAAATTTTGTTAACAGAGTTAAATTTTTTTAAAAATACCCTTAATAGAAAAAAGAAAAACATAATTTCTTCACCAACGCAATTTTAGACGAACTCACAGAATATTTTCTTTAAGGTAACCTTGTTAGAATTAGTAATTATTAAAATTATTTCCTACAAATTCCATTGCTATTAATCACCGCACTCACAATTGTTTGTGTCATTGTTCAAATAAAATGATTAAAGAGGCATCATCTCAGCAGGTTTAGATCTTTCCTTTTCTGTTATAAGTTTTTCTGCTATTATATGACCAACAAATCTGACTTTAGGGAAATTCCCAATCTGAATCTAGGTTCATGTTTGAATTCTAGGAACCCACAAGCAATACAACTTCCAAAATCGTATTTCATGTATAAAATTAAAAACTTAATAAAACTAGTATGCCAAATTCTTTTAAGTCATTATATATCGGCTAAAAATATCAACGAGTTGATTACAAAGAAACCAACATGATACTCAATAGCAGTGTTATAAAAACCGGACCGGACCGGCCGGTTCGAACCGGAAATCGGTAAACCGGTCGTGTGACCGGTCCGAGCAACCTATTGGATCGGATATGTCAACCACCCAGTATGAACCGGTGAAAACCGGGTTAAACCGGCCGAGTATTTAAAAACCGGTGACCCGCCGGTTTAAAAAAATCCGGTCGGAAATGAAGAAGAAGAAAGATTATAGATGACAGAGATGGAAAAAAAAATATTTCCGGTATTTCATCGTTTCCCTTCAAGATCTTGACATCCACTAGCATAGCCTTCTTCACCATGGTATTTTATCTCTCTCCAAGACTTTCTCTTCGAGTTTCATTGTGGGTCTTTTTTTCATTCATGGTAACCACCACCCTCATAGATGAAGAAGAAAAAAATTACAGATTGAAACAATAGTACTGAAAAGAGAGAAGCAGCTAAAGAGACGATAGTTGTTTTCAAAAGAAAAAAAGAAAGAGAGACTATAGCTATGGCAAAGAAGAAGAATCATATACAAAGATCGATAGCTGTTTTCAAAAGAAAAAAAGAAAGAGAGACTATAGCTGTTTTCAAAAAAAGAGGCGATAGATAGCTGTGAAATAGCAGATAAAAATGACCAATGCTTTTGTACTTTTCATTTATTACATTGTATTGAAAAATGGAATGTACTTAATTGAAGTGAAAGAAGTAGTTTAATATATTGTCAAATGTAACACTCTTTTGCAAAGCTACGGCTTTTAAAAATTTATTATATTAAATTGTAATTGAAATGTAATATTTTGTCTTTTGGAATACAAAATGTAATATTCATTACTAATAAAGTTAGAATACTTATTTATCAAAAAAAAAGAAGAGAATATTTGAAATTAAAATTATTTTTTATAAGTACTTAAATATATTTAATTTTTTTATATAAATTATAAATTTATATATACTCACCGAGTCATGCTGTTGAACCAGTGACCCACTAACTCTGTACCTCGACTAAGTCACTAACCGGGTCGAGTTTAATAACATTTCTCAATAAAATCTTCCACTAATAATTTCCTATGATGTAAATCATTCACAATATCAAATATTATCAAAACGAAAAAATCTTGCCACCGCTTAAAAGTAATAGTTTTAAAGAAAAACTTCAAAAAAAAACTCCTACAAGTTTTTTCAAAATCACTTAATCCCTTCTCCGAAATTTTTAATCATTTTATTTTAACAACGACACCAACGATTATGAGTGCGGTGTTTAATAGCAATGGAATTTGTAAGAAATAATTTTAATAATTACTAATTCTAACAAGGCTACATTAAAGAAAATATTCCGTGAGTTCGTCTAAAATTGCGTTAGTGAAGAAATTATGTTTTTCTTTTTTCTATTAAGGGTAATTTTGATATTTTTAAAAAAATTTAACTCTGTTAACAAAATTTTGGATCAAAATCAAATTTGGGGGTAATTGATAAAAAAAATTTAAGTAGGGGGTAAATGATTAAAAATTTTGAGAAGGGAGTTAAGTGATTTTGAGAAAACTTGTAAAGGGTTTTTTGAAGTTTTCCCTTTGAAAAAAATGTTCTACAACTTATAACTATTTTTTAGTTTTTAGAATCAAATTTAAGGAAAATGTTTAAGTTGTTTTTGTTTTGTGTTTTGATTTTAAACTTTCAAAAGAAAAAATATATATTTCATTAACTATTCTACAAAACAGTTTTGAGAAAAAAAAAGAAAAAGAACACAATCAGCAGACCCGTTATTTTTTCTTTTCTAGTATTTGTTTTCTTTCTTTTTTTACACAAGTTTTTTGTTTTTGCAAAAAAAAAATTTGCAGGCTCTTTGAACTTTAAATCATTTGTAATCAATTCTTATGAATCATAAAATCTTTCAATTTAAGTTCAAAATTATAACAGTTATCTTACATCTATTCATAATTAAGTTGCTAACGAAATAAAAAATAATGACTTGACATAAGCTTCGCTCTTTATTTATTTCCAATCCTGATCCTTCGTTACAATTTATTTTTATCCTCCTATAACTTATTTAATAAATTTCATAAATTGAAAAAAAAAATCCTCATTGAAATAATGACAAATTGAGAGCATTTAAAGACTTAATTACCTAAATCATTGAATAACATTAAAAAAATTGTAAGTCTTGATTGAAAATGTATAATGTAAAACCTTCTATATCAGTAATACCTTTATAAAAATTATAAAAGAATAAAGGGATATGAGTAGCGGTGAAAGTGGATTAGGTTGACTGAAGCTTTGCCCCAAAAAGTCCAAGCTTATGTCAAAAAATTTTAATTTGGCCTGGTCCAAGCAGTACGAGTCTAACTGTTAGCCTGACTTAACCCGTTTATAAAAAAATAAATGGCCTGGCCTGGCCTGTTAGCCTGTTAATTTTTAACTTCCAAGCAAAACCATGAATCAACTTTACAAAATACTCAAATTCTGTTGCTAAACCAAAAATCACAATTTCAACGTCCAAATAGAATCATGAATCACAACAAAACTCCTACAATCTGCATTTAAGTCACTTTCAAAAGCAAAATGCTCAAACTAAACAACATATATTTCATCAGATCCAATAAACAAATTCATACTATGTAAATTAAAATAACTACATGAATCCAACAAACATATCATGATGCTTGTAGTAAGTATAACCTCTCCCAGAAACTTTTTAATATATTCATATACATAATCTAACATGCAGAGATGTAGGTTTCTCTTACATAAGAAATAAAGTCATATTTCTATTAAAATATAATCAAATATAATTAAGTTATAAATAATTGCAATTAATTAAATTTATATATTTTATTTTTTCTTCAAGGCATATTTATTCTATTTTATATAAAATAAATAGTACAATATAGGCCGGCCTGTAGGCTTATATGTCAGGCCTTATGAAAGTGGGCCTACGGCCTTTTTATTAAACAAGCTTTTTCAAGGCCCAAGCTCGGCCTATTTTACGAAATATATCAGGTCAGGTCCGACCTGACATAGGCCAAACCGTAGGTCCCTATAGGTCGGGCCGGCCCAGTTTCACCCATAGATATGAGAAATTAAAAAGTAGCTATCATAATTAAAGCTTAAAAAATAAAGGAAGACTAATGACAAAACACCTTAAAGATAATAATATATTAGAGGTAGAGTTAGGTACATTCACATTAGTGGTAGCGGCACGTTGGCCATCTTGTTAGCCAGACTTAATTCCTATTCTTATTTATTTGTTACAGTAAGTAGAAACATAATCTAATCCCTGTTACATAGTGAAAGGGAAAGTTTCCATCCTTGTGGTTTGAAAACTATCTATTTATAACTATCACAATGCTAATTGAGATGTCTTTTTTTCATCTAATTTTTGGTTGGTACAGCCCCATTTGAGAAATGTCTAGGTTAATTTGATGGAGATTTTGTCCCATTTAACAAATGAAAAATGTAAGATTATTTTTGTAAGTGATCTCCTACTAAATTTTCATTTATCTAGAGCCATCATTTTTTATGTCGTCCTCTATAATGCCCCACCGGTCGCCAGTTTGTTAACATGTTATATGGTAATAAAAGTGTTGCATACTTGATTAAAAGCGGAAGACTCATGTAAAGTATCATCGTAGTTTTCTGTAACTACGTAACTTAACTTTTTTCTTTATGTAAATTGCCATACTTGCTTATTTTCATGATATAGACTATACAGTCTCATAATTGTACAAAATCCAAAACCTGATAACCTGTTATCATAAATGATCATCACATCACTATCCAAACATGATAACATGTAACATTCCGAATAAAGTATCATAGACAGCATAACGGCTGTAATCTGGACAACCAGGGATAAAATCCCACAATCAAACTTGATACCTGAAATCCAGACAATCATATCCAATATATATACACTAAAATACGGCTCTGTGCAATTTCAGATACATATAACATGATACAACACATAAATACCGAACTCGTGTTCATAAATTACATATACACAAAGGCAACACGTGCTTCTCAAAATGGATAATAACTGCATATATGCATGATCATAACATTTCATGCTTCACAAAACATTATATATAGTCATCCTCAAAATACTAAACTAAATACATGCTCTAGCTGGATCCTCTAGCCACCCTGCATAAAATTCTTGCCCTGAGAGGATTCACCTGCTACTGGAGTACCTGAAATATATCCCCAAACAAGGTGAGATTAACCATCTTAGTAAATCTTGATTTATGGAGCAGTCTCCACCCATGAGTTCACTTCCTATATGAAAGGTCATATACAATGCATATAGTACAACATGTCATCTTGTAATTCATCAAACAACTTGTAATCATGTAATTCAGATATTTCTGAGGCTTGTTTCCCTCATATTAAAGATACCTTATACTTCCGAGGCTTGTGTCCCTTATATGGAGATACATACTTGAAATTGTTCAATGGCCATGAAACTTGAATCAAACCAATCATGAATCAAATATATCACATCACATATCTTGTAAACTTGAATACTTGAATCACATATCACATCATCTTTCATACTTGTCTACATGAATGCACATATACTAAGTATCTAATACATCCAATCATACAAACATCCAAACCATCATCCTAATGGACAACAACAAAGAAGGACAAAACTCCTAAACCGAAAGCTTACCTGAAAAAAGCTTTCCATGAAAAGTAACTTGAAATCCAAACTATCCTTTACTTGCAACTTGATCTTCCAATGTCAAATCTCTTGATTGAACACTAAAGTCATGAATAAAAGTACCATTAACCACCATTTACGTGTTACTTGAAATTGAAGAAATCAACATTGTAACAACTCAAAATTATTTCCATTAAATAAAAATGAAACGATGGAGTCGCCACCAATTTTATTTAATTTGGGAAAATTGAAAGACCTTTTTATTGCAAACTAGTCTTTTAAATTTTGGATTAACGTTCAAGAGTCTGATTATGCATAGGGAATGGTGAAAACTTAATCTCACTACACCCCTGACACATCCGTTAATAAACGGTTACCTTTTTTTTTAAACAATAAACGGTTACTGTAACGCCCGGCCACTTCAAAAATTATTAATGACTATCCCCACATACTAACTCGAGACTTTTCAGTGTGCTTTTTCCTCACTCGCACACTTCCTAGGAAAACTTCCCAAGAGGTCACCCATCCCAGAATTGCTCCAAGTCAAGCACGCTTAACTATGGAGTTCTTTCGTTCTGAGCTACCGAAAAGTAGATGCATCTTGTTAGTATATAGGTAGTACCAATTAATTCTTATAAGTTATCCCAAACTGTGCAGTCTCATACCTGCACAGTTTTTGGAATCCCTATCTTTCGGGTGTCGATTCGATTCATTCATGTAACCCCCCGTTGTAAGCCTGTCAGGAGCCGTTCCTTGTCCATGCCCTTTCGTACTGGTGATCACTCCCCGCCCTCGTCAGCGCTCGGGATGTTACAGGCCCACCAGCTTCCGCCTGGTTCGTCCTCGAACCACACCGTACTGGAAGAGAGGCCCTGCTCTGATACCACTTGTAACGCCCGACAACTTGCAAGGATCAACGACTATCCTCACACACTAACACGAGACTTTTGAGCGTGCTTTGTCCTCACTCGTACACTTCCCGGGAAAACTTCCCAGGAGATCACCCATCCCAGAATTGCTCCAAGTCAAGCACGCTTAACTATGAAATTCTTTCGTTCCGAGCTATCGAAAAGTAGATGCATCTTGTTAGTATAGGTAGTACCAATTAATTCTTATGTTATCCTAAACTATGCAGTCTCATACCTGCATAGTCTTTAGAATCCTTCTCTTTCGGGTGTCGATTCAATTTATTCATGTAACCCTCCGCTAGAAGCCTGTCAGGAGCCGCTCTTTGTCCATACCCTTTCGCACTGGAGATCACTCCCCGCCCTCGTCAGCGCCCGGGATGTTACAGTTACCTTTAATTAATTGTGAATATTTGTTTTATCCTGTAAAAATAAATATGATTATCTAGGAAGTAGGAAAACTAAATTATTAAAATTTTATTTTAGCTTGACGGAAAGAGTTCCGCTCTGACGCATCCTCCGGTGCAATGAGAAAATCAAAGCTACGTCATTCTTAAAATTGTGAATTATAAAAAGTTTTATAATTAAGTTTGAATACGTTGAATCATCAAGTTGTTACAACTAAAATGATTCTAAGTAGGAGGCCATAGGGCTAACAAGTCGTCGCGACTCAGCTAAACCCTTTTAATTAAATTTGTATTTTTTTGTAAATAAAGTTTATAATAAATTTGAAACAAGCTTTGGGTCATCAAGATGTCACAACTAAAATGACCCAAAACAAAATATTTCGGATTAACAAGTTGTCACAACTCAGTTAACTTCCATTTTTAATTAATGAAATATAAAAGGAATTTTTTTTTCTGTATATTGATCTATGAATAAATTATATAAGGAGTATTTATACAAGAAAGAATAGCTAAGAATGACTCAGCGATGATTAATCAATCCTATCAATGAGTCAGCAATCCTATCTTCTAATTAATAGGAAATAAAAATGAAAACATTTGGATCCTGATTTCCTGCAATATTTGAAAATCTTCATTTCCTACACTCCCCCTCAAGTTGGGAGGTAAATGTTGATCATTCCCAACTTGCCAATCAAGTCTTCGAATGTTGGATGGTATAGGTCCTTGGTAAGAATACCTGCAGTCTATTCTTTGGTAGGAACATACATCATACGCACACTTCCATCGTCTAATTTTTCTTTGATAAAGTGGCAATCAACTTCCATGTGCTTTGTTCGATCATGGTGCACAGGATTTTGAGCAACGCTGACAGCTGCCTTGTTGTCACAATATAATTTTTTTGGTAGGGAATATGAGATCTTCAACTCTTGAAGAAGTCTTCTCAACCAGATTCCTTCACAAACTCCATGAGCTAAAGCTCGAAATACTGCTTCAACACTACTTCTTGCAACCACTGTTTGCTTTTTGCTTCTCCAAGTAACAAGATTTCCCCACACATAGGTGCAATAGCCTGAGGTAGATCTCCTATCTACTGATGAGCCTGCCCAATCTGCATTAGTGTAGATTTCAATCATCCTTTTATACCCCTATGTAAAAAATAATCTTCTTCCTGGAGTGTTCTTGAGGTATCTAAGCACCCTATAGATTGCACTAAGATGTTTTTCCTTGGGTGAGTGCATGAATTGACTAATCATACTCACGGCAAAGGCAATGTCAGCACGTGTGTGAGATAAGTAGATTCGTTTGCCAACCAATCTCTGATATTATTCTTTATCCACCTCATTCCCATCTTCAATACCTAACTTGGTATTAGGTTCCACAGGTGTCTTAACAGGCTTCCACCCTAACATTCCTATTTCCAACAAAAGGTCTAGAACATATTTCTTTTGTGTGAGAGTGATGCCTGTTTTGCTCCTAGCAACTTCCATACCAAGAAAATATTTGAGAGTTCCAAGATCCTTTAGTTCAAACTAAGCTGCTAGATACTTCTTCAAGGAGTTCAATTCCTCACTATCATCACATGTAAGAACTTTATTATCTACGTACACAATAAGAATAGCAATTTTACCATCCTTAGAGTGTTTGTGGAAGAGAGTATGATCAGTATGTGCTTGAATGAAGCCTCTTCTTTTGACAGCTTGTGTGGATTTGTCAAAACCATTCTCTAGGAGATTGTTTCAATCCATATAGAGACTTTTTTAGTTTACACACTAATCCATTTCCCTTTTTAAAACCAGGTGGAGGATCTATATAGACCTCTTCATGTAAGTCACCATTTAGGAATGCATTCTTCGCATCTAACTGTTGCAAAGGCAAATCTAAGTTGGCAACAAGTGATAAGAGAACTCGGATGGTATTGACTTTAGCAACTAGAGCAAAAGTCTCATGATAATCTATCCCATGAGTCTGCGTGAACCCTTTTGCAACCAATCTTGCCTTGTATCTATTGATCCTATTATATGAATTGAATTTTATTGTAAACATTCATTTCCATCCTACTGCCTGTTTTTCCTTTGGTAGGGTCATTATCTCCCAAGTTCCATTTCTTTCTAAAGCATTCATTTCTTCAAGGACAACATCGCTCCATTTTTATCATTGAGAGCCTCATGTATATTTCTCGGTATCTTTGTACTCTCCAACATAGTATTGAAAGCACAGAACCCTGGGGACAACTTTTCATATGAAACATGATTAGAAATAGGATGATTAGTACAAGATCGAGTACCTTTTCTAAGAGCAATAGGCAAGTGTAGATCATTTTTATCATGACACTCAAGTGTTGGGGTGCTGGAATTAGAACTTAGTTCAAAATCCTGGCAGTGTAGAGGTTCTGGGTTATTCATACTTTGAGGAGGCTTTCGGCTGCTATAAACTTGTCCCCACTTTGAGGAAGCTCCTAATGGTGAGGATTCTATAGCTCCCCCTACTTCCAATAGTAGAGGTAATACTATAGCATTAGTAGGTTCCCATGACTGATCTTCATCTGCTCCTATAGACTCTCCCTGAAGAGAAGTCAAGGGAAAGAAAGGTTGAGTCTCAGAAAATATGACATCCATAGAGACAAAGACCTTACGAAGATAGGGTGAATAACACTTATAAACATGTTGAGTAGGAGAATAACCAATAAAGACACACTGGAGAGACTTAGGATCAAGCTTAGACCGTTGATGAGAGGGAATATGGACAAATACAACGTAACCAAATAACTTGAGAGGTAGGGAAGAGATGCCTCGGAAAGAAGAAAAGGTGCAAAAAAGACTAGAAAAAGGAGACTGAAAGTTGAGAGTGCGAGATGACATTCGATTGATCAGATACGAGGAAGTGAGAACGGTTTCCCCCCCAAAGATATTTAGGAGCACTCATGGTAAACATAAGAGCTCGAGAAACTTTAAGGAGATGTCAGTTTTTTCTTTCTGTAACTCCATTTTATTGGGGTGTGTCAGGACACGAGCTTTGGTGAAGGATGCCATGTTGGGAAAGATATTCTCCAAGAATAGAGTTAAAATACTCTTTGCCATTATCTGTATGAAGAATTTGTATAGCAACTTGGAATTGAGTTTGAACCATGGCATGAAACTTTTTAAAAATGGATGCAGCATCTGACTTGTCCTTTAGAAGGTATATCCAACAAACTCGGGAATGGTCATCAATGAAGGTAATGAACCATCGAGCACCTGAAATATTCTTGATACGCTGGACCCCATATCTCACTATGAATTAAAGAAAATGGGGAAGATTCATGGTGAGCTTTAGAAGGATAATGAACACGAGTATGCTTGGCAAGTTGACAAATATCACCAGAAAACAAACTAGGACTTTTATTAATAAATGAGTTTGGTAACAACTTCTGAAGATAGATAAAATTGGGATGGCCTAGCCTACGGTACCTCACCATAACATCATTACATGAATCAAAAGGAAACATAGAGTCTTTTTCCACAAAAATAGCTTTATGAGTCACATCCTCCTCAAAGTAGTAAAGTCTGCTATCCTCTCTAGCACTGCCAATCATCCTCTCTGAGTCCAAACACAACCATGTGGAAAGAATTTAGCAAAACAATGCAACTCAAAAGTAGGTTGCTAATGGAAATGAGATTGCAAGTGTAACACCTCGTGTGCACCCGGTGTATTAAACATATAAATGGTAATAAACGCAGCTTAATAAATGCGGAAGCTAAAAATTTCCAATTATGATTCATTCATATTATCTTGGTAAATCTATTTCAAAAACCGCTTGTATGTAAATTGCAATAAATAACTAGACTGAATAACCTCATAATATAAATAGTGTATCAAGTCATGGAACTACAACACGTAGACCAGACATGTCCTGATACAATAATACAACTCCAGATAGAAATAACACAGCTTATTCAAATGTGGCATGGACAACCATATGCTCACCAAATAAAGCAACATAATCAATAAATCATGTCTCAAGTACAATAGCCATAAAGATATAACAACAAGGTAGAAATCATAATAACATAGCAAGGTGCATGCATTATCTCAACTCAACTCCGGCCTCCTACCGCTAGAGGTCTCAACCTCAGAAGTCCCTGTACCTGAAAATGTGCCTCACACGGGATGAGATCTCTAACAAGAAATCTCAATAAAAGGGGCCCTCAAGGATCTCTCCACCCTAAGCTCACTTATATGTGCAATATAAATTCAAAACGATGACAATAGTAAATGGCAAAATCTGTGCAATGCAGCATAGGTCCATGTTGTGTGTGTATGCATCCTACTGGCCAGAGAATAAAAGGTAGGGATTACGTACATCTACAACCCACAGTAAAGGAGTCCACCATGTACCTCACACACGGAGTTACCATCTTGCATGTAGCCCGACATGCTCAGGGATTATCATCTCGTGTGGAATATCGCGTATACATAAACATATGGCAAATGCACAATATATTAATACAGCTCAACAAATTCAAATTTATTAGCTCGGCCTCAACCTTGAGCTTAGCCCAGCGAAGAGCTTCAGGATTTTCAACTCAGCTCAGCCTAGGGCTTCAAGATTATCAGCCCAGCCAAGGGCTTCAAGATTATCAACCCAGCCAAGGGCTTCATGATTATTAGCTTGGCCTTAGCCTTGAGCTTCAACTCAGCCCAACCAAGGGCAAGGGCTTCAAGTTTAACAATTCAACCTCAGCCTTGAGTTTCAACTCAGCCTAACTAAGGGTTTGATGATTATTAGCTCGGCCTCAGCCTTGAGCTTCAACTCAATCCAGTTAAGGGCTTTAAATTTAACAACTCGACCTCGGCCTTCAGCTACAACTCAACCGAGCTTAAGCAAAAAGACAAAAGTAGCTCCCATATACTCATGACATAGGCAGTAAGCCAAATCCAAAAAGGGGAAGTTGCGGTAAGAGAAGCAGTACTCCCTAAAGAACAACACACATTTGCAAAAAGCAATGTCAAATCCATGCTATTAAAGATCTCAGTGTGCGAAACTGAGTTGGAACTAGAATCGCGACGTAAGAAGTTGGGTTCGGATAAAAAGGCCACCGCGAATGAAGCGGGACTCAAAGTAAAAAGCCACGGCAAAAAAAGTCAAGCTTCAATTCAAAGAGGCAAATTCTGCCTCCATAAATATAAGACTTCGGTGAAAGAAGCCAAGTCACAATGGAAAGCCACGGTATGTGAAGCTGGGCTCAAACAAAATATGGTGAAAGTCAATGCAAGAAATATAAAGCGTCTATGGCTAAGTCATAAATATAAAAGCCACGGTATGATAAGTCAGGCTCAAGAATGAGAATACAACCTTCGCAAACAAGACTGGAAAAAAGTCCAGTCCAACAATAAAGCCATGGTACGTTAAGCCGGGCTAAAATCAGAAAAGCAAAGGTACCGCCTTCAAAAGCGTAGACAAGGCAAAAGACAAGTCAATTTAAAGCAAGCCACGATATGTGAAGCCGGGATCAAAATGAAGAAGGCGAAAAACCATCCTAATAACTTAAGACTGCGGCAACAAAGCTAAGTCGATATAAGAAAGACTCGGCATACGATGTCGGGCTCCTATTCAAGATTTTGGCAACGAAGTCAAGTGACAAGGCTCGCGACCCAATAAGCCGAGCTTAGATAAAACATCAATCGCGAGTGAAGCGGGGCTCAAAGTAAAAAACCACGGCGAACTAAGTTGGGCTCAGATAAAAAAGTCATCACCAAAAAGTGAGGCTTAGATAAAAAAAAAACCCATGATAAACGTCGTCGGGCTAAAAGCCAAGGAGGCGAACATCTCCTTCGCAATCTTAAGATTACGGCAAAACAAGTCAAATACAAGGGCAACTACAAACAATACTGCTTCAATAAAGAAGTCAAGTCAAGATCACCCCTTTAGACTTAGTTAAGTTATACGTCATTTTGATGTATTAAGGGACCCTGCTATATTAACTTATACTATACGATGGTCATATCAAACAACTAAAAATGTCATAACATATAGTATAAACTTATACTATCAAGCCTTATATATCACACAAAACAGACCATTAAAAGTTTATTAATTATAATTAACAAACAATAAGTGACTAACTATTAACCTCCTCATATATCTAGGGGTGTTACGGGTCGAGCCGAGCTTTGGTCTTAAAAGGCTAAGCCTGTGTTTAAATGTGTCAGCCTGACCAAGCCTGTTACCTGTTATAAATATAATTATCGGCATGTGGCCTGCTTATTTACAAAAAATAAAAGTCTGATTTAGCCTGTCTAAAAAAAATAAGTCAACAAAAATTTATCCAAACAAAATATAAAATCAACAACATTAGTAATTTCATAAATATTCATAAATTCAATATATATCTAAACAACATAATATAAAACAAAATCATTCAAAAACTCCGTTAAATCAATAAAATGGGATGAAATGGATTAAGGAGAAAAAATAGCTATTACAAATATAAGAAAAAAAATACTAAACCAACCTGAGAGAGACCCGAATTCAAATTTGGTGCCAATAATTAATTTTAGACAAATAAATTTAGATCTTCACTCAAAAGTCCACTAATTAGTTTATCACCGCAACATGTATCAATACTCGTATGAAAAAGATGAATACTTTTTAGGACAACACAACTTCCTCACCATCATCTGATAGCAATTAAAGAAAAAAATAATAATAATAAAGAGAGTAAAATTCGGGACAGACAAAACGTGCTTTTGGCTCCAAGAAACAAGAAGAGATGGCATATTCTCCCATATAAAGAGGTTCAAGGTTTTCTTCTTCTTCTTCTTCTTCTTCTTCTTTCAGTTTCGCTTCTTTTGCATATTCGAAACCAGCAGCAACAAAGCGTTACATGAACTCTTCCGTTTTCTGCTGAATCTCAACACTCACTCCAATGGCCGCATCCGAGATTAACTGGGACAAGTATACTTTGCTTTTTATTCTTCTTTTTTTGCAATTTCCGCTGTTCATTCGTTCATTCCATTCCATTTTCCCCGTTTTTCATTTCTGATTTAGGTTTTCTTTTTCTTAATTAATTTTCTTTTAATGCTATTGCTGTGTAACCGTTCTATAAATTGCTGTTGCTGTAGTTGTATACTGTAGTTTCTTGCGCTATTAGATGAAGGTTTTCTTTGTGTACGAGAATGAACCGAAATCAGAATCAAAGAATGGGTAGAAAAATGAAAAGCATATATACTACAGGAAATTTAGTATTAACTGTTGAATACTGTTTGGTATTGCTTTCGAGCTGGTAATGTAGTAATAACTGTTGATGACTGTTGATTTTTGCTCAATAAGAAGACATCTTCGAGTTAATAAGATTCAAGATTCAAGGTTGCGTCATGCTGCTTGTATTGTTGCTCTCATTTTCCTATTGAGAACAATAATTAAGAACGTTTTTCATGTGATTTTAGATACCCCTAAACTTTGGCACAACTTTTAGTATTGTCAGCATGTACTTTAGCCTCTTGCAAATGCAAGGTAAGGCTGACTACTATAGACCCACATAACGGGTCTGACCATTCCTTAGACCCCACACAAAACGTGAGTTTTATAGCACCAACTTGCCCTTTTTTAGATACCCCACTATTTTAGGGTAAATTATTTTGTGTTCAATCTTTCATATGTGGGAACTAGGTGATATATGGTATTGGTTTGTTATAAAAATATTTCACTAATAATGAACTTAGCATCTAGAAGCTCTATATTCTTATTAAGTTCACTCATCTCTGTAGGCTAGATAAAACAAAGTTCTATGTCGTAGGAGCTGGACTCTTTACGGGTGTTACAGTGGCACTCTACCCAGTTTCTGTTGTGAAGACTAGACTGCAGGTTGCTTCAAAGGATACTTTGGAGAGAAATGCATTTTCTGTTGTGAAAGGATTACTTAAAACTGATGGCATCCCTGGTTTGTATAAAGGGTTTGGCACAGTTATAACTGGTGCAGTTCCTGCCAGAATCATATTCCTCACTGCTTTAGAGACCACAAAGGTGGCTGCCTTCAGGATGATTGAGCCATTTAGACTATCTGAAACTACCCAGGCTGCCATAGCAAATGGAGTTGCAGGCATGACATCGTCACTTTTCTCACAGGCTGTGTTTGTTCCAATTGATGTGGTATGATTATCTAATTCATGTAACCTGAGATACTGAGCATGACTGCCTGTATTATATCTTAGAATATTCTAGAGTATCTTAGATGAACCTTTAGGAGTGTTATTTCATTATATTCCATGATTTGTTTCCGTATTTAATTGTGAGGCCTTAAAGAATGTCTGTGGCAGAAAGAAGAAAAATAATAGAGCTGGTCCGAATGGGACAAATCTTGTGGTGCCAGCAGTAGGCCCAGATGAAAGGACTCAGCCAAGCAGGGGAGCACAACAAAATTGCCCAGCACAACATAATTGGGAGGGAATGAGAGGGGGTTAGTTAGAGGAGAGATAGAGAGAGGGACATAATGACTTGAGGGTGAAATGATGGATATAGGGAGGAAAACGTGAGAGGGGCAGTCCTCTGGTTTTTCTTTATCATTGCTATTTTCTGTTTCAAGGCTGTTCTCAGCCATAGTAGTTCCTATTTATTTCATTGATTGATGATTTTAAGGAACTTGTCTCCATTTCTATTTCTTGAATTCCAGTTCGGTTAATTGAGGTTTCATCATTTAATTAGGTAGGATTAGGAGTCTAGTATTATTACAGTGCTTTGTATTTTGTATCACATCATATTACTTCATATCAGTTGATTCAATTTAATATCCTATATTCTTAGTCTCTATTCTCTCTCTTTCTCCTTCCTTACCTAAACCCTATAGTTTCAACCATTATAATATGCTAATTACTTTTACATTGAATGATATTCAGATTAGCCAAAAGTTGATGGTCCAAGGATACTCAGGCCATGCCCAGTATAGTGGGGGTTTGGATGTTGCTCGTAAGGTGCTAAGATCTGATGGCATCAGGGGATTATATAGAGGGTTTGGTCTATCTGTTATGACTTATTCACCATCTAGTGCTGTATGGTGGGCAACTTATGGATCGAGTCAACGCTACATATGGAGGTGAGACATGGTAATGCATGTTCTTCAGTCTTATCCTTGGGTCATTGTTGTAATACCTTTTCCTTTACTTTTATATTGGATCTGTTGACTAACGAGTTTTGCTGTCGGTGGACAGTGGGTCCATCGGGTATTCATCTATTAGGGTTTAGGGTTGCTGCTTGTCAAGCTCTTGATACCGTATTGAATAGGAAGAAATCAAGAGGCTTATGATGTAATCTGTGTTTCAATTACACAGTGGAGGCTCTACTATATAGCTAAACATAATAATTACAAAAGGAATAATAAACAATGTAGGACTTCATCCCTTTCAATATACTACTTTATTTACAATATTCACAGCAATATCAATTATCAAATGGTAAGAAAAGCGAAATATCTCTAGAGATTCGTCTGTTCAACCTGACATATTTTCCTTTTAAAGTTGAATCAGAACCATTAGGTATATGCCACCATTAGTATTTTTAGTGTGTTGAAAGATCTTGTATGATGTAGAATGGAGAAAGCATATTTAAGGATTATCGTGTTATTTAGGGATTATTATGTTATTCCTAGATATTTTAGAATTTCTTCTTATTTAAGAGATCTGTCATTATTTTTTGGGATTTTATCTTTAATATGTTCGGAGGAAATTACTATAATTTTAAGATTTATTTCCTTCCTATCTAACTGGATTTGATTAGGATTTTATATGTTAGGAAATTAATATTTGATTAGGATTTTATATTTAATTGGGGTTATTGTTCTAGGCGGTGGAGTATTCTGTCTTGCGAGAACTCTAGGTTTATTACTCTAACCTGAAGGGTACTTTGCCCTAAAGGAGTACTCGAGACTTATCAGTGCTCATCACTGAATACCTTCGTAATCCATTAATTGGTTAGGTCTTCAATTAAAATGCTTGCTATCTTCTATGTAAATGTTCTTTATATAAATTGACAGATCAAAAGTATCTCATATATCTTCCATCTAAGTTAAAGATATGTATATTTGGTGTATTGAAAGGACATGACAAAACTGCAAAGAATCTTATAAAGACTGTTAGAGAATTATATAAACCATTAATGAGCTTTCACTTAACAGCCTAAGCTTTTGGGTTGAATTGGTTATTTACATGGTATCAGAGCTTTAGTAACCACGAGGTTATGGGTTTGATCCCCCTTGCTCCCCACTTTTGTGGAATTTTTTAGCATAGGTAGGTGAACCTGTGCATTATCCACTCTTCATACCCAGTAGGCTTTCGTGTGAGGAGGCATGTTAGAGAAGTATATAAACCATTAATTGGCATTCACTTAACAATTTAAGCTTTTGGGTTGAATTGGTTCTTTGCAAAGACCCTTTAAGTTTAATTTTTTCTTGGTCAGATTAATGTAATAGATTCAGGCTCAAAAGATTGAATTGTGTTGCTTGAAACATGTGTTAGTGTAGCTGTGTTGAAGTGAGGAAAGTTGGAATTTCTTCTCGATTGAGAGAACCTATCAAAATAACAAACCAATTTTGCAGTGAGCTTAAGTTTTTATTTCAAGATTTTAGAATGGTAGATTTTACCAGTTATATGATAATAAACTTTCAGTACATCAAATGCATACCAATATTTTATTTGTGCATTATTAAGCAAACTTCCTGATATTAAGGACAATTATCACTGGTTGCTTTGGTAGATTCTTGGGAGATGGTGTTGAATATAAGGAAGGTACTCCTAGTCTACCAAAGATTATTTTAGTTCAGGCAACTGGAGGAATTATTGCTGGTGCTACTGCATCCTGCATTACAACCCCATTGGATACTATCAAGACAAGGTTACAGGTATTCATAAGCTTGTTGACAATGTTTATTCATCTTGCTTAAGTTCACTGTTTTATCTGGTCATCACTCTAGTGTGGTTGCTAATTCTTGTATTTGGTTGTTATAATTTAGTGGTTGTTTGTTATATGTTTACTTATGGTTTGTGTTAAAGTAATAAGTGTTTGGTAAATTCACAAGAAATTTAAAAAATTCCAGTGCTATTCTTCATTTCATCCTCCTAGCCTGAATTATATGTTTGACATCCCCATCAGTTGCCCCTGCACTTTGTAAGATGAATCCAAGATACCTGAACCGTGCAACTTGTTGTATGATGTGATACCCGATTTCCACCTCCAAAATCGCATCTTAGTAAACTTGCATTGTACATAGTACATACTTTGCCTTCCTCCTACTTAGCCAGAAACCCTTTGATTCTCAATCTCAAGCTTTTCTCCATAACTAAAGTTTAAAATTTAGTCTACCCTACTTAATAACTCGGAATCAATCATCTACAAAAAGCATCTAATGAGACACTGGCCCTTGAATATGCCTGCCTACTAAGAACATCCAATACCAAGGCAATAAAGTCTGAATTCAAAGTCTACCCTTGGTGCAAACTTATTGTTACAGGAAAATTTTCGTTACACCTCCAATCTCCATGCATTTGCGCACTAGTTTTTGATATAACAAACATGTTTAAATATCAGATTCAAAACATCATTTGCTTTTATGTAGGACATTTGTAAATAATTTAATCTTGTCATTTGTAATGACAATGTAATCATTGTATCCAAGTGCCATGCTATTTTTTTTTTAAATGATTTATGTGATACTTTCTTTGTTGGTCCAGTTATAATGACAGATGCTTTTCTCCAAGGTTATCAAATCACAATTCAAATCCTGTATTGTCAAACTAATTATTCAAATCCAGAATCGTAAATCGTACCTAATCGTAAGATTTAGATACACAATGAAAAATATCTTGAAATATATCATATAAATGTTGTATAATGCTCATTGTTCATAATATTTATATTATGAACTAGGAATTAACAAAACAACTTAATAATAAGTCTGAGAAAAAAGTCGCAAGTTATAAATAAGTCACAAAAAGTGATGGCCTGAAGCTTATGTTTTAGAAGAATATAAAAAGAGCAATGATATAGACAAATAAGGTGCATATACAGTGACCGAGTGACTGAGTGAAGCCTTTCTTTTAGAAGAATGAAAACAGAGCAATGAAAAAGTCAAATTGGATGTATAGAGTGACTGAGTGACCATGTGAAGTTCCTGTTTCAGAAAGATGAAAACAGGGCACTAGAATAATCAAATAGGGTGCATAAATGGCGTTCCTTTAGTTTCTTTTGATAAAAGAAAAGCAAAAAAGAAAAAAAAATTACAGTTTGCTGAATTGTGCAATTCACATCAATAATATGGAATTACACTAATTCGTGCATGTATGATAGTACGAATCAATGCCATCTTCGATTTATTACATGATACGATTGCTAGCTTGACAAATTGTATCGAATCTTGCGATTCAAACAACTATTTTTTCTCTCTTTTGTATAGCCCTATAGATCAACCTTCTCTTTTCTCTCTTTCCCTTTCTCTCTTTCTGTAATTTTTGACTGGCCTTAGATATTTTGGATGCAAAGACAATGATACATGTGTTGGTCCAGTATAGAAGATCTCATTTTCAAAAAGATGACAACAAAAATGGAAGAATTAGAACAACATTTAATGATTATTATGTAATGTTGTATTTGTACTTTACTTGCTCAAACTCAAATTATATTTACTTAGCCTGTCACTGCCTACTCAGTTTTTGACTCAATGGCTTGCGCTATAGGTGATGGGACTTGAAAAGAGAAGCTCTGTAAAACAAGTTGTTAAAGACTTGATCAACGAAGATGGATGGAAAGGTTTATATAGAGGATTAGGTCCAAGATTTTTTAGCATGTCAGCATGGGGTACTTCAATGATATTGACTTATGAGTATTTAAGTAAGAACTCTTGCTTTCTGATTACATTCTGTGTGTGTTTCTACTTTTGTCAGCTTATTCTGGTCTGGTGTATTCAAATATTGAAATAACTTTTAATTTAAATTCAGTTCCAATAATCATTGATTTAGTGCGTGTTTGTTTCGGCTTATTTTTGGGAAAATAATCCTTTTTTTTTTCACAAGTTCTCTCATGTAGTTGTGAAAGAAAAAGGTGATTATTTCCACTTAATAAGCTAATCCAAACAAGCACTTAATTAGTTATTTTTTTTATTTTATGTCGTCACCATTCTAGCTCTAAGTAGTGATATGTTGACGAATTCTGCTGGTAAAATTGTGGTTCTGCATATATCTGGTTATACGTAGTCTGTTGTTACGTTTATAGATGTTAAAATTATCTGCCTGCCAAATTAAAATGATTCGACCTTAAATTTAGATTATATCGTATTTTTCATATGGTGCACTTTAGGCTGCAATTGGCTGACTGAAAAATAACCATGACTGAAATATCATCTGAAGTTTGCACAATGGATGGTGGCTTTTTAGAGCCACAACTTCGAAAGAATACAAAACCTTTGTGGATCGAATTCTTCCTCTTTATTAGATTTTTTAGTCAAATATTGGTCCTTTTTTTATTTAAATTCATGTACACTCACTAACTGAAGAATTATGCAATAAATATATACGCTAGTGGTTTTGGGCATCAAAATGCTTATATCTTACTAGATACGCCAATTGTTATCTACTTTAGCTTTATTATTGATCTTACTTAGGGATGTTTCTGACAAGAAGTCATGCATAACTAGTTTTCCCCAAAAGAAGGGATGATTATACCTTAATTTACACTGCTCTAGTTGTTTGAATTTTCTTTTATGTTCTTTGCATTAACTTACTGATATGTCAAATCTGATTTCCTTGTCACAAATTGTTTATCAGTGACACAATCTGTTTCCTCACACTGGATTTATTCGATGTTTTCCCCCCTTTTTGATGATAATTTATTTTACTTTCTTGTTTATTTAATATCGTAGACTAGTTATTTACTTATTTAGCTTGTTTCTTGATTTTGACTATTAAACGAATCTGGTACACTTTTAATCTTCGTGTATCATAGTACCTTTTCTCTATGTAAATATTAGTTCATTCTAAAAGCATTTCAATGTTTCTTTCCTCAGAGCGCTTGTGTGCAAAAGATGAATAGAGGCAATTGGTCTGCAACTGTTCTTTTTTTCGGTTGATTAGCCAAGATTTTGTCCCAATCTACTTGGTAGTTGAGTTCCTTTTGTGGGTTGGTTTGATGATGTTAGATAGACACACATTGGCTTATAATCCTATACCTTGAGCGTGGGCTTGCTGCTGGACATTATTAGGTTTGACTCAAAGGTTAAACTTTAAGCAGACAGTTATTCTATCTGATTGTTCAGGAAATAATCGTGGATACGTAGGCATGGAGTTTTTCCTTACTGGAAAATCATTTTCATTCTTTTCAATTATATTAAATTTGATTAGGTGTATTCTTTCCTAAAATTGCTATGGATAATGTACACCGGGACCGGGAGGAAAGAGATTGCAATCAAAATTTTTTTGCCCCCGGTAAATGTGTAATAGTTTCAAATTTGCCTCCACCCGCTACTACTTTTTCTTCTTTGCATTATTTTTTGAAGTAATGTATTATAAAGGTCAGCATGATATGAGAGCGAAATGGAAGTGAAAAATCCATGAATAAGTTTTCAATACAAATTTACTAATAAAACTCATCCATATTATTTCCCTACCATTTTTACCCTAATAATGTAAGTTATTGGACATTTGTGGTTATGCATTGTGATCCAAGTCAAATTTGACTCAGCTTGGCATCCTCTTAAGAGTGGGAGTGAATATTTCGGGATTGGGTTTTCCATACAAGTTTTCGTATAAAATTTATCCTTGAATTTTTCACTCCGATTTTAAGCTACACTAAACTTTCCCTCAGAAATGAAACCATGCTATCATACATTAGTTTTGAACTTCAATGTGCGCACTAAGGCCCCCATGCTTGGGAGTTTGAGGGGAGGGAAAGGAATTCTCTGTAAAGAACGAAGTAGAAACCCCAAAAAATAAATAAATAATTAAGAGAGAATGGAGGGGATAAAAACAAGTAAATGAACTAATTTTTAAATTTACCGCCCCTCTAAATTTGGGGTAACGAATTTTGCTATAACAATTTATTGTCGTCTCTTTGTTATCTCAAATATCGATCCAAGCACAGATTAGGAGCTGATGTATAACTGGAAACGCAAGGTATAATAAACTCCAGAGCCTGTTGACATGGTTTCTATCAACAGAATCAAGGATAGCTCACAAAATCTCACGTAAGCATTATAAATTTATAATGGAACATTCCACAATAGCATACCATCCACCTCTGACAGTATTACCTGGAACCTATCTATCTATGGAGAAATTCATAATTTTTATCAAGCATGTGCTATAAACCAATACTGGTACATTTTGGTACCTACAAGTGTCATGTGTCCTTGCTCTGGTATCCCTTGTTACCTCTGGCTCACAATGCAATTTTCATTATCAATCTCCACTCAATAGCAACTAATTATGATTTAATAAGCTAAAAACTATCTGCAATCTTATTCCTGCCTAGTTTCCAAATTTTAAAATGCTTTTTCTCATTACCGCAGCATCAATGAAGCATAATCATATACGATTTTGGATTAAAACAAATCTCAACTGTTAAGTGTTAAGTAGACCCAGGTGGCTGAAAGTGCAGCTAATGACATTATAATAAACCGGTGGTCTTGCTCAGCCAGACATATCAGGAATCAAGTAGCCGTTGAGTGAGTTAAAAATCAATAATAAAGATTATACTTCAAGAGTTAAATACACTGAAACAAAAGCCACCAATAGCCCAACAGGAGCATACCGCATCTAAACTCTAAAAGTATAATTGATAGGAGACACCGGATGTCCTGTTTTGTTTACTTTTTGATTGACAAAATAATGATACAACTCATACAAAATTTGTATTCGACAAGAAATATTTCTCACCTAGAATCCAACTAATATGCGAAAAACAAACTGCAAAGATATATGTATCCCCACGATGCAATTTCTGTAGGAAACTGACATTGCCAAATGTCCAGAATCATTCATTTTTGGGATTTATTTGATCAGGAGCTTCGTCCTCATTGTCATCGTCATCATCCTCCTCATCACAATCTTCATTCTCACTGTTATCATCTTTGTCATCACAAACTTCATCCTCACTATCATCATCTTTACTATCACAAATTTCACCATCATCATGATCATCGTTGACTCTATTCAGTTTGGCATAATCTTCCAGGGATGCATTTGGAAATAATTGTCCAACTTTATTATCTTTAGTATCTGTTGGGGTATCTCTTGAACTCTTAGATTTGTCTTTGTTCATCTGATAGCAAAAGTAGAAAGAAGAATAATCACCAACATGCATGTTTGCAGGACAGGATAGTATGACAAGGATGGTATCAATAATATAGCCACTGCATTTGCCATGTTAATTCAACCCCACCATATGAGGAGATGAATCATGCCTTACATCATCATGAATATAGAAATCGATTTAACTTTATTCACCAAAACTCAAAAGAACTGATGTGATGACAAGTATATGCAACAATAGTAAAGAATTGCATATGCATCAACAACTAGCCCTACAAGAAACTTCATGAACAGGCATTATTTAACAACTTGGTGGTATGATATGCAAATGAAATGTCCTTTAAAAATTTAGAAATCTACAGTCATGGTTTGAAGGGGAGCCTTGGCACAACGGTTGATGTTGTCATCATGCAAATGCAAGGTAAAACTGCCTACTATAGACCTACACAGTAGTTCTGACTCTTTCAGGATCCTGTACATATCAGGAGTTTTATAGCACCTGATTGCCCTTTTTTATAATCATGATTTATATTAAATGCTGTAAAAAAAGGAATAGACTTGGTTGTAGTATCTTACAGCACGCAATAGGGTTCTCCTTTCTCTCTCCCGAGAATTCTTAATGGCCTACAACAAAAATATCAGTATTATTACGAGTTTCTGCTTTGCAGAGAAGAACAAGTCTAACATTCGGAAGGTATATATATGAAAGCGCAACAAATGGGCGAAAAAACAAAATAAGAAACCTCCTCAAGCATCTTTTGCTCAGCCTCAACATCCGAAATATCCCTAAAAGAAACAAAATTACATATCAATAAAATTCATCTTTTCCTTTGTTGAAAGTTGGGTTCTGGGAATGCTACTAATGTCCATGTTGCAGAAAACTTATGTCACAAACAGAAACTGAAACCTTCATCAAATATTAAGGAATAAAGACAACCTTCCAACTATATTGTTCACCTTGCAACAACACTTTGCACAAATACCATGCTCCTTGGCACATCCTACATTAACATCGAAACCAATCAGAAAACACACAAAAACACACAGCAAATTCCGTTTTCATTTTTTCATTAATTTCATCTGGGCCTTATGATATTATCCTATGATCACTCTGCACAAACAACATGTTTTCCATTACAAGTTCCAACTAATTGAACCCATACCTTTTTTTCTCTTTCCACCTCCACATTCCAAAAAATCCATTCTTTTTCCCTAATTGCATAATTTTGAAAATACCCACTCACCCAAAAAAAAACCCCACAAAAAAAAATAGAATAAATTAATTAAATCAAGTAAGTGTGATACTAACCATGACACAAGTTATGATAAGCTTGGCGAACATTACGCTTGGAACATCTCTGACTGCAACATTAAACAATCAAATAGACAACCCAATTAACCAATTAATAAAAAAAAAGGTGCTAAAAGACAATAATCTAATAAATCAAAAAAACTGGGAAAAATTAGGAAAAAGTTAAAAAAAAAAAAAGGAGATACCATTTAGCTGGTTCAACAAGAGATTTGTACTTGCCATAACGGCGTTTCCATTCGACCTGATCCTTGCAGCGAGGGCACACACCAGTTATTTCAGATAAAGGTCTAAGCTTTCCTCCAACTTCCTGCGTGTGAATATACAATAATATAAAAATTCAATTTTTTTTTTTTTTATTTGTTTTCTTTATAAGAATGAAAGGAGAAGAAGAGTAGGGTGTTAATTACAGTTTCGTTGATTTTGCGACCACCGTTGGGTTTCCATGCATACTTGTTCTGATGCTTCGGAGGTCCACACTTCTTGCCGCTACTCATCGTAATACTGCTTCTGCTTCTTCTTCTTCTATTCTACACAATCATAGGTCATACAACAATAACTAGTTAGGGGTATAAACTATCACGGCAGCCTACCCTACCCTACCCTACCCTGCTATTTTATCTAAATAAAGCAGATTTAGAATTTTAAAAAAGTTAATTTAAAAATTAGTACAGAGACACATTTTAGAAACTTTGGCTTAAAAATTTACGAAGAGTTTATACTTATTCTCTTTTTTTATTATCTTTTTTTATTGATTTTTATGAATTTAAAGGTTATAATTTATCTAAAATTAATACTTAATTAATAAGTATGATTCAATAAATTATAATCGTTATATAGATGAAAATTAACGGTTAAGATTTGGTAGCAAGAGATAGTAAGAAAAAGAGACAGTAAGTATAACATTCTTAAAAGTTTATAGGTTAGTCTTGTAATTTTTTAATAATATAATATATTGGAAAAACTTCATTTTCTCCCACTGTGGTTTTGTGATTTATCATTTGACCCCCTGCGATTTTAAACTTATCAATTAGACTCACTGTGCTGGGATATTTTGGCATTTAACTCCCTATGATTTCAAATTTTCACTTAGACCCCATGTAGTTACAAAAATTTTCACTTAGACACCTTGTGATTTAAAAAAAAAAATTAAAATAAACTTTCTCTCTTTTTTATTTTATATCCTCGTGTGATGTATTTATGGTTTAAAAAATATTTCAAGTTATTTGTTCTGAAATTAATTTATAAATTATCTTATTTTTTAAATATATTTGAAATTAAAAAAAATATTATTTATGATAAATTAAATATGTATTATCAAAATAAGATATTTACTTTCTTTAGATTATTTTATAACGATATAGGGTAAAAAATAGATAAAATAAAATAATATTTGATTTGAATTGAATTTATTTTCTTGGTAAAAATAATTGAATTTTTTAAAAATACATTTTTATGTTTTAAACCCTAAATGATTAGGTGAGGATATAAAATAAAAAGAGAGAACATTTATTTTAAGTGGGATAAGTTATTTTGCCTACTCTCATTTTGACTACCTTTACCTACCCCTTTCATTATCGTTGGATTAGTTCCGCGAAAAAACCTGATAAGCTCCTAAAAAAAGAAGCTACACTAACGAAGCAACCGTTCACCTGGCGACAGACATCAGCGATAAAGGTGAAAAAATAGGTATAGCGTAGAGGAAGAGAGTAAGGGAAGGAAAGAGAAAGGGTGTGGGAGGAATCAGAGGCAGACCGGTGTTGTTGCCTGTGTCTGCACATGCAAACACAAAAATTTGAGAATTTTTTTTTTAAAGGGGTGGATGATTTAGATCAAGTAAAAAAAAAATTAGGAAGATTGAAAAGAAAAAATAAAAATAGGCCCAAGCCCAACCCAACCAACCCATATAATTAAAAACTTAAAGCTTAAACCCTATCCCATTGCTTTGTCTTTTTTTTTTTGAAACATAAACCTTATTAGCTCCAAACCTTAATGGATATCAATGATTCTTGAAAATCAATCTTCATCAAGTGAAGGAGAATTGCATGGGATTTTTCACGTTTTTTTTGTAAAGCAAAAGTGGTCAACTTTGGATCAAATAGACATCGGTAGAGGTTGGTTTTTGATCAATTAATCCCTACAATTAATTCATTTTAAAAAAAAATCTTCGAGGGCGCTGCCCCCAAACCCCCACCTTAAGTGTGCACACATAAAAAATTTTTCCTAGGTCCGCCACTAGGAGAAATTAAGGAGAAACAAACAGTGAAAAAGGGTTTATTTATTTTGTAAATATGGACCGTTGGATTAAATTGTAATCGAACGGTAATGAAATGGTAGGCAAAATGGGAGTAGGCAAAATAACCTATCCCATTTTAAATAGTTATTTTTTAAAAAATTTATTTTTGTAATCACAAGTGGTCTAAGTGAAATTTTTTCTAACCACAAGGTGTCTAAGTGAAAGTTTGAAACCACGATGGGTTAAATGATAAATTATTTAAACACAATGGGTCTAAGTGATAAATTTAAAATCACAGGGGTCAACTGGTAAATCACAAAATCACAATGGGTGAAAATAAAGTTTTCCCTAATATATTTATAATATATATTGTTTACTTTAAAATATATTTTGAGATGATGATTTGTATCAATAATTTTCAAAGTAATAAAATTGATGTTATTTTAACAAATAATAAATATTTATTTAAAATATAGTATTAAATCAAATTAGTAAAGAAAGTAAAAATTATATGTATATATATATATATATACATGTTTATTTAAAATATAATATTAAATTAAATTAGTAAAGAAAGTAAAAATTTTATATATATATATATATATATATATATATATATATATATATATATATATATATATATGAAATTTTCATGTGATCTATTTTGAATTTCAGAGGAAACATCAGTTGACTTTTTTTAAGGGACTAAATTGAGCCTCGTGATTTTTATTGAGAATCAAAAATATACTTTACTCTTAATTTTTTATAATAGGTCAGGTCAGACCTATAAATCAAATCTTTAATAGACTAATAAGTCAGTATAAGCTCTAAATATTTTATATAAGTTTAGGCTATCAAAATCAAAATCTGACCTAATTTAATCTGTTTACACCCATACTACTACTTTAGTACCAGTGTTTAAAAACCCAGCCCGGCCATCGACCCGGTCGAGGTCAGGAGTCACGGGGTCATGGAGAGAAGAGAATGATTAGATTTAGATTTCAAGCATTTTTATTTTTATTTTTTAATAAAACGACGTTATGTCATGGAATTTTCTTTAAAAAAAACATGCAATGACCCCCTTTGACCCGAGAGTCACTGAAACCCGACTGGGTTTTGGGAGTCGGAGGGGTCGATGTGCATATAGGGTCCAACTTGTGACCCCAACCCTCAGATGGGAGGGGTTAGGGTAGACCCGGGTCAACCGGGGGTGGGGTGGGGTGGGGTTTTAAAACACGGTTTAGTACTACTTTTTCTACCAGAGTTTTTGTTATTTTTATACTTTTATTATTATTTTAGGTGATCTACTATTACTTTTACTATTAAATATTATAAAAATATAAAAATTAAATAATTTAACCTTTTATAATAATTAAATATTTAAAAAGGTTAAATTATTTCTTTTAATTCACAACTAGATATTTTTGTGTTTTAATTTATTTTGTATTATATTAACCTTTATCATTATTTTTTTTTTTCAATTAAAAACGACGTGATTTTGGATATATCAGTCGAAGTATTATACCTGTTTCAAAAGTGAAATGATGAATCCTTTATTAAAAAGGGAAAAAAGTTTCCGATGTTACTTTAGACAACTTTGTCTAATGTTCATCGAAACGACATCGTTTTGGGGTTGAAAAATTAAAAAATTAGAATTATAAAGACTATTATAACCTTGAAATAAATTAAAATTACAAAAAGACCATGATTTTCATCCCAAAACGACGTCATTTCGATGAACATTAGATAAAGTTATCTAAAGTAACTTTAAAAAAAACAAACCCTATTAAAAAATATTTAAATTATCTTTTTTTGCTTTAAGTGAGATAAAATTAAAAAAAGTTAAAAGTTGTCTATCAAAAAAAAAAAAGTTAAAATGTTAAGTGAGATGCGTAACAAAAAAATTAGCATAAATTATTAAGGGTATTAATACTCTCTCAAAAATAAAAAGTATCTATTTGGCTATTAAAAAAAAGTATCTATTTAACTATTATATATATATATATGGACAAAATTATTTTATATATGTATAAGTTATATTCTTAATTTAATATTGATCATTGATTCTCCTTATATCTAGTTATTCTTATTTATTAGTTAGATGAATTATTGATACAAATGGATCTTCCTATATATATATATATATATATATATATATATATATATATATATATATATATATATATATATATATATATGATTATTTTACATTAGTGTAAGTTACACTCTAATCTTAATCATTGATCCTATTTATATTTAACAGTTCTGATTTATTAGATATTTGAGTTGTTAAATGCAAGAAAATCAATGATCAAGATTTGGTGTAAGTTTTCTTATTCTTACATCAGTGTAAGAATATCTAGCCCTATATAAAAACATTTTTTGATACTTCATCGGAGAGCCATTAGATCAAAGTAGATCAACGATGTTACATGTTTGTAAATTAGAGTCGTTAGATCAATGCAAAATCAACGACTCTCAGATGAGGTATGTAACACCCCGTATATATCCGGTAGTTTCATCATTACATCGTATTAAGCTACACTTAATTAAAAATGCGGAATATTCTTTTTCTTTTCAATTATGACGTCATTATACCTAGCCAAGTTGATTACTTAATCAATTTCATAAAATATCGCCTGTATGTAAATTGCAATAAGACATCTACTGAAATACCTCAATATATAAATAAGTGAGTATCTAAATCACAGATCTACATCACGTAGTTCGGACAATATCCTGATACTTTATTACAACTCTAAATCAAACTAAGACATAACTAGTCTATGTGTCATGGACAATCCTCATGCTCACCAAATCAACAGCATCTCAACAAGGTAATCATAAACATAAAATGAAGCTCAAAGCATAAAAGCAGCATGCATATCCAGCATCCAACAAGTCAGCATATAATATCATCAATATCTAACTCAGCTCCGGCCTCCTGCCGCCTGAGGTCTCAACATTACCCAAACCTGAAATAAGCATTCCCCAAACGTGGGGTGAGATCTCTAAACTAGAAATCTCAGAAAGACAAGGGGTCCTCAAAGATTTCCACCCCAAGCTCACTTACATGTGCAATATAAGTTCTAAAAGCATTAATATCAATATCAGTTCCAAAACTATGCAGTGCAACATATATTCATGCCATGTGTGTTTATCACAATTCTACTGGCCAGAGAAATGTAGGAATACGTCTATTACCCACACGTAGTACAAGGAACACCGTTTGCACCTCACCCACAGCCTCACCATCTTGTATGTACCACATACTCAGGCTTACCGTATAGGTGGAACACCACATGCATATCATAAAGGCACTAGCATATAATAGCTCAATAGCATTTCCAAAACATCAAAAACATGTAACACAGCATGCATATAACCATACCCCCATGGGACATGGTGGAACCATAACATGGCTAAACCGAGGACACGAAAGCTTACCTTGCAAGCTCACTATCCAATGCCAAGAGTCCTCACAGCTCAAGTCCAACACACAGCAGATCACAATCTGATTTAAGACCAGCAAGTGTATCAACATACATAGCTCAAAAGCATTAACATAAAGACTACGTTCTCCTTTAACGATTTACGTCTTTAAGGCTTCCAACAAAGCCACAAGCCCTAAATCACATGATTCTGACTTAGTTCAATTAAAACAGAAGTTCAACTTCAGCAATCTAGGGTCCACAAACCCCCAATAGCCTACTGTACACACAACACAGCTACTGTTCTACGAAATTCCAGAATATCCGAATATTCCTCGGGGCATATCCGAATATCCAATATCCGGATGTCTCACTGACAATATTCGGATATCAATATCCGAATATCCAGATCCCCATATCCAGATATCAATATCCGGATACACATATCCGGATATTTCACGAGCAAATATTCGGATATTTCGCGACAGAATGAAGTTTCTGCATTTCGCGAAAATATCCTTCAAAGGTTGGGTTTTTACCGATTTTAGACACTAACACATGCATATCTAGGTGTGTTAAGCATTACCCAACATTAGATTATCATCTTTTAACCATTACATGCATCCAGATCCCATTTTTACACACTTAAACTCAAGTTCAAGGTTGATGATCATACCACAAGCTCAAAACAGAGAATGGAGGTGCTCTTGGAGCTCTAACACAGCCCCTCAAGTCTGACTCAGAGATGTGCACGAAAAGCACCACAAAGGTTGGTTCTTTAACACCAAAGGCCACCACTTGAACCTCCAAATGCCAAAACAAGGCTTCTCACAACCCAAAACCACCAAGTCAGAACCAAAGCTTCCTCACACAGCCCTTCAAACTCAGAAATGACACACCCTCAACACTCACAACACACTACACTAAATGTTTGATGAAGAAACCAAGAAGAAAGATGTCTTCTTGGCTCTCAAAGTGGTGAAGAAGAAGGGAAATGGCAATGGAACAGTGTTTCTGGTCAGCCACCAACACAAGCCACGTACATGAAGTCTGATCCTAGTGTTTTGTGCCCATAAAAAGAGTATATATAGTCACTTAAACATTAAACACACAATATTAACTTTAATTGCTACACTTAGCATTTTAATCCCAAATTTTGAATTCTTAACCTACTCAATTTTACAAGAATTATCATATTTTTATTATATTTTTCGGAGCACCTTTTCAGTACGCGCTTTTCATAGCCAGTATCAGTTTCTGGCACCAGTTCTCATTATTTGGACTTGAAACTCGTTTTACATGTCCTATATGTTATTCTAGTAATTATCATGCCCTTATTATAATTTTCCGGGATACTTTTTCGGTACGCATTTATACCGACTAGCAGAACCGGTATCTGCACTTTTCTTCCAAAAAGCGACTTTCAGCATTCTTAATCACTTATCGTAATTATTAAAGCCTCCTAATAATTATTAGGATCAATTATGGAATCATTTCCTAATTTTGCATAATTGATTAATTAATTTCCTTAATTAACGGTGCGGGTTCTTACATTCTCCCCACCTTTTTAGGATTTTGTCCTCAAAATCAGAAAACATACCTGCTCGAAACTTGGGGTACTGCTGGAGAAGCTCGTCCTCACGCTCCCAAGTACACTCCTCAGGAGTTCTTCCGGTCCATTGCACTTTGACCATCGGAATGATCTTGCTCCTCAGCTGCTTCTCGCCACGATCCAGAATCTTAAGTGATCCGACGGGAGTCTTTAGGTTCTCCTGAATCTCCACATCATCTGGTTGCACTGCGTGCGACGGATCTGCTATGTACTTCCGAAGTTGAGACACGTGAAACACGTCGTGGATGTTGGCCAAGTTCGGAGGCAAGGCAAGCCGGTAGGCAACAGGTCCTACTCTACCAAGGATCTGGTATGGCCCAATATATCGCGGGCTCAGCTTCCTCACTCCGAGTGCCCGTCCACCACCGGTGACAGGTGAAAGTCTCACTAACACGTATTCACCCTCACTAAACTCCAGTAGGCGATGCTTGACATCATAGTAGCTCTTCTGGCGATTCTGCGCCTGCTTCAACTTTTCACGGATCAACTGGATCTGCTGGGTGGTATCTTGGACAAAGTCGAAGCCAAAAAGCTCCTTGTCCCCAACCTCAGACCAACAAGTAGGAGTCCGACACCTCATACCATACAGTGCTTCGTAGGGCGCCATGCCTAGGCTAGCATGAAAGCTGTTGTTGTACGAAAACTCAACCAACGGAAGGTACCTATCCCATGCCGAGCCCTGCTCCAACGTGCAAGCTCGCAACATGTCCTCCAAGGTCTGGATGGTCCTCTCAGTCTATCCATCAGTCTCAGGGTGATAGGCAGTACTCAATCTCAACTGCGTACCAAAAGCCTCCTGCAGCGCCTCCCAGAATCGAGATGTGAACTTCGGGTCCCTATCACTGATGATACTCTCGGGCACCTCGTGAAGCGTCACAATCTCGCGAACATAAAGCTTGGCCAGTTGCTCTATAGTGAAGCTCACCTTCACTGGAAGAAAATGGGCGGATTTCATCAGTCTGTCCACAATGACCCAGATAGAGTCACAACCCGCCTGAGTCTTCGGCAATCCCACCACGAAGTCTATGGAAATACCTTCCCACTTCCACTGTGGTGCTTCAAGAGGTTGAAGTTCACCAGACGGTCTCTGATGTTCAATCTTCACCTTCTGGAAAACCAAACACTTGGACACAAAGACAACAACATCTTTCTTCATGCCCGACCACCAGAAGTTCTTCTTCAGGTCTTGGTACATCTTAGTAGCACCAGGGTGGATAGAAAACTGACCTTTATGGCCCTCTACCATAACCTCTTCGGTCAACGAACCTCGAGGAACCACGATCCTCTGCTAAAACAAAAGAAGTCCATCATCATTCCAAGACACACCGTCTTGGTTCTTCACATAATCCAGACACTCTCTCAGAACTTGTGCCTCTTTGATCTTTTCTAACAGCTCGTTCACAACATCTGCTGCTTCCATCTCGAGAAGTACACCCTCACGCGGAGCGGTCACTGCCAAGTTTCGGAACTTCTCAACCACATCAAAGTTACCAAGTAACAAACTGGATGAGCTATTTCCGACTCAAAGCATCAGCTACCACATTGGCCTTGCCAGGATGATACCTCAGCTCGAAGTCGTAGTCCTTTATGAACTCCATCCATCTCCTCTGTCTCATGTTCAGCTCTTTCTGGTCGAAGAGATACTTCAAACTCTTGTGGTCACTGAACACCACAAACTTCAAACCAAAAAGATAATGCCTCCAAATCTTGAAAGCAAACACAATAGCAACCAACTCCAAGTCATGAGTAGGGTAGTTCTCCTCATGAGGTTTCAACTGCCTCGAAGCATAGACAATCACTTTGCCCAACTGCATCAACACACAACCTAGCCCCTTCCCGGAGGCGTCGGTGTAAAGCTCAATCTCGAGCGCAGGATCAGGAAGGACCAACACAGGTGCAGTAGTCAGTCTCTCCTTCAACTCCTGAAAACAAACCTCACACTCGTGAGTCCACACAAATGGAGTCTCCTTCTGGGTAAGGCGAGTCAATGGCAAAACCATGGTGGAGAAACCCTTGATGAACCTCCGATAGTAACCTGCCAAACCCAGAAAGCTCCTCACTTCCGTAACTGTCTTGGGTCTCTCCCAATCCAGTACGGCTTCGATCTTGTTCGGATCCACTGCAACTCCTTCCGCAGAAATAACATGCCCAAGGAACTTCATAGACTTGAGCCAAAACTCACACTTAGAAGGCTTCACATACAACTTCTTCTCCTTCAGCACTTGTAGAACAATCCTCAGATGCTCCACATGCTCCTCCTCCGTCTTAGAGTAAATCAAAATATCGTCAATGAAGACGATCACAAACTGATCCAGATACGGCTGGAAAATCCGGTTCATGTAATCCATGAACACAGCAGGTGCATTGGTGAGTCCAAACGGAATCACCAAATACTCAAAACCGTATTCGAACGAAATGCGGTCTTAGGGACATCCTCCGGCTTCACCCGAATCTGATGGTATCCGGACCGGAGGTCAATCTTAGAATAAACACAAGCACCCCTGAGCTGATCCAACAGATCATCAATCCGAGGGAGGGGATACTTGTTCTTGATTGTCACCTTGTTCAGCTGCCTGTAGTCGGTGCACAATCGCATTGTCCCGTCCTTCTTCTTCACAAAGATGACCGGTGCTCCCCAAGGAGACACACTCGGTCTAATGAAATCTTTCGCAGAAAGATCCTCAATATGCTTCTTTAGCTCTGCCAACTCCGGTGGCGACATCCGGTATGGAGCTAATGAAATAGGCCCCACACAAGGCAACAGATCAATGGAGAACTCTATCTCCCTTTGTGGCGGAAACTTAGGAATCTCCTCCAGAAACACCTCGAGGAATTCCCTCACCACAGGAATGCCAATGATATCCTCCTGTGTCCCACTAACCAAACCTCCCAACATGACGTAACCAAAGGCCCCAGCTCTCAAGGCTCTCCTAGCCTGCAACAAAGAAATGTACGGCGAGGAACTAGCTGTGGAATCATACGGAGACATCACCACACGCTTGGCACAACAATCAATCAATGCACAGTTCCTAAACAACCAATCCATGCCCAGAATAACCTCTAAGTTGGCCATCGGTAATCCTATCAGATCTACCGAGAACTCACGGCCCTCCCATTGAAACACGACATCTTGATGTACAGTGGTAGAATCACACTTTTCTCCGGTGGCGGTGGTCACCCGCAACGGTGGAGAAAGCACAGACATGAGCAACTCAAGCCCCACAGCAATCAGGGTAGCAACAAAGGAATGCGTAGTCCCAGAGTCAAACAAGACATCAATAGATGTTGCACCAAAAGTAGCAGTACCTCTAACAAGGTTCGGAGCTCGGTCCGACTGCTGACGATCCAGAGTATAAACTCTCCCAGAAGATGGTGGCACTGCCGGTGCCGAAGTAGGTGGAAGGGGAACCATCTGGAGCGGCACTGCCTGCACTGCAGTAGCCCTCGCCGTCGCCGACGAACAGTCTCTGGAGAAGTGGCCCTCCTTGCCACACTGGAAACAAATCAACTGACCGGTAGAACACGGCCTAAAATGAGTCTTTCCGCATCCCGAACACCTGGGAGCAGGAGGTCTCGCTTCACTCCCCCGAGCAGAAGTCCTCTTGAACTGATTCGGCGCCTGCCGAGCTGCCAACTGCTTTCCTTTAACCTTGTTCCCAAACTTCCTGTCTCTCCAAGAAGTGGAACTACCAGCTACTACCTTCGTCGCCTCTGCAACCTTGGCCTTCTTGGCCTTACTCGAGTCGTAGAAGTCCTCGATATCACGACACTGCTGAACCAGCGTCCCAAAGTCTCTAGAAGCAGAACCAACAAGGTAACCAACAAGGTAACCAACAATATCCTCACTAAGTCTTAGCAGCCAAGAATGTAGGAGTAGGCCTCACCATCCTAAAGTGTGCAAACTTCACCAGCTCATTGAACTTGGCCAGGTACTCGTCAACAGACAACGAGCCCTGAACCAACCTGTCAAACTCCCCTTGCTTCCTCTCTTGTGCATCGTAGGGGAAGTAGTGACCCAGAAAATAATCCTCGAAGAATGGCCAAGTCATCACATGGCCCTGCATCTCGTAGACATGAGAAGTATTCGTCCACCACTCATGGGCATCACCCTCTAGCATGTAGGTAGCGAACATCAACTTCTGCGGATCGGTACACTGCATGACCCGAAAAATCTTGTCCAACGCCTGAAGCCATCTTGCAGCAGCAATGGGGTCATAAGACCCATCAAAAGTAGGTGGCTTATGCTTACGGTAAGCATTCAGCTGGCGATCAATCGCATCTCTGTCCTCAGCGGGTTCCACAAAGGGTTCCATCACCCCAACATCATGCGTAGCACTACCAATGTGACTCAGGGTCTCATCCTGAACACTAGGTGGAGGCGGCGGTGGTGGCGGTGGGAACTGACCAACAGCTGGACCAGCTCTCATCTCCTCCAACATGGCCCTCATCAAGGTCATGTTCGCCAACCGATTTGTCTCAAGAGCATCCTCCGTGGCCTTCTGGTTCGCTTCTCTAGTAGAGTCCATCATTGCCACGTTGGCCAATCTAGTGGCCTCCTGCATCTCAGCCAATGCAGTCACGATTGGATTGAGTTGATCCTCAGCAGTCTCACGTGTTCTCCTAGATCCTACCATGACTTTGCACAAGTTACACAAATTATGAGTTGATCAGGCCCACGCAATGTGATCACATATGCATCATCATAATAAAACCCAACGGAGCAAACACACAAGACAGACACAACCACACTTCTTAATCATTGCAATACATACAGGCTTTTCCCTTGAACCGTTGCTCTGATACCATAAAATGTAACACCCCGTATATATCCGGTAGTGTCATCATTACATCGTATTAAGCTACACTTAATTAAAAATGCGGAATATTCTTTTTCTTTTCAATTATGACGTCATTATACTTAGCCAAGTTGATTACTTAATCAATTTCATAAAATATCGCCTGTATGTAAATTGCAATAAGACATCTACTGAAATACCTCAATATATAAATAAAGTGAGTATCTAAATCACAGATCTACATCACGTAGTCCGGACAATATCCTGATACTTTATTACAACTCCAAATCAAACTAAGACATAACTAGTCTATGTGTCATGGACAATCCCCATGCTCACCAAATCAACAACGTCTCAACAAGGTAATCATAAACATAAAATGAAGCTCAAAGCATAAAAGCAGCATGCATTTCCAGCATCCAACAAGTCAGCATATAATATCATCAATATCTAACTCAGCTCCGGCCTCATGTCGCCTGAGGTCTCAACATTACCCGACCTGAAATAAGCATTCTCCAAACGTGGGGTGAGATCTCTAAACTAGAAATCTCAGTAAGACAAGGGGTCCTCAAGGATCTTCCACCCCAAGCTCACTTACATGTGCAATATAAGTTCTAAAAGCATTAATATCAATATCAGTTCAAAAACTATGCAGTGCAACATATATTCATGCCATGTGTGTTTATCACAATTCTACTGGCCAGAGAAATGTAGGAATACGTCTATTACCCACACGTAGTACAAGGAACACCGCTTGCACCTCACCCACAACCTCACCATCTTGTATGTACCACATACTCAGGCTTACCGTATAGGTGGAACACCACATGCATATCATAAAGGCACTAGCATATAACAGCTCAATAGCATTTCCAAAACATCAAAAGCATGTAACACAGCATGCATATAACCATACCCCCATGGGACATGGTGGAACCATAACATGGCTAAACCGAGGATACGAAAGCTTACCTTGCAAGCTCACTATCCAATGCCAAGAGTCCTCACAGCTCAAGTCCAACACACAGCAGATCACAATCTGATTTTGGACCAGCAAGTGTATCAACATACATAGCTCAAAAGCATTAACATAAAGACTACGTTCTCCTTTAACGATATACGTCTTAAGGCTTCCAACAAAGCCACAAGCCCTAAATCACATGATTCTGACTTAGTTCAATTAAAACAGAAGTTCAACTTCATCAATCTAGGGTCCACAAACCCCCAATAGCCTACTGTACACATAGCACAACTACAGTTCTACAAAATCCCAGAATATCCGGATATTCCTCGGGGCATATCCGGATATCCAATATCCGGATATCTCACTGACAATATGCGGATATCAATATCCGGATACACATATCCGGATATCAATATCCGGATATTTGACGAGCAAATATCTGGATATTTCGCGACAGAATGCAGTTTCTGCATTTCGCGAAGATATCCTTCAAAGGTTGGGTTTTTACCGATTTTAGACACTAACACATGCATATCTAGGTGTGTTAAGCATTACCCAACATTATGTTATCATCTTTTAACCATTACATGCATCGAGGTTCCATTTTTACACACTTAAACTCAAGTTCAAGGTTGATGATCATACCACAAGCTCAAAACAGAGAATGGAGGTGCTCTTGGAGCTCTAACACAGCCCCTCAAGTCTGACTCAGAGATGTGCACGAAAAGCACCACAAAGGTTGGTTCTTTAACACCAAAGGCCACCACTTGGACCTCCAAATGCCAAAACAAGGCTTCTCACAACCCAAAACCACCAAGTCAGAACCAAAGCTTCCTCACACAGCCCTTCAAACTCAGAAATGACACACCCTCAACACTCACAACACACTACACTAAGTGTTTGATGAAGAAACCAAGAAGAAAGATGTCTTCTTGGCCCTCAAAGTGGTGAAGAAGAAGGGAAATGGAAATGGAACAGTGTTTCTGGTCAGCCACCAACACAAGCCACGTACATGAAGTCTGATCCTAGGGTTTTGTGCCCATAAAAAGAGTATATATAGCCACTTAAGCATTAAACACGCAGTATTAACTTTAATTGCTACGCTTAGCATTTTAATCCCAAATTTTGGATTCTTAACCTACTCAATTTTACAAGAATTATCATATTTTTATTATATTTTTTGGAGCACCTTTGTGTTACGCGCTTTTCATTGCCAGTATCAGTTTCTGGCACCAGTTCTCATTATTTGGACTTGAAACTCGTTTTACAAGTCCTATATATTATTCTAGTAATTATCATGCCCTTATTATAATTTTCCGGGATACTTTTTCGGTACGCATTTATACTGACTAGCAGAACTGGTATCTGCACTTTTCTTCCGAAAAGCGACTTTCAGCATTCTTAATCACTTATCATAATTATTAAAGCCTCCTAATAATTATTAGAGTCAATTATGAAATCATTTCCTAATTTTGCATAATTGATTAATTAATTTCCTTAATTAACGGTGCGGGTTCTTACAAGGTATCAAACTTTTTTTTATACTGGTGCCAAATGATCTTTATATATATATATATATATATATATATATATATATATATATATATATATATATATATATATGGGCAGGATCCTTTGACACCAGTGTTAAATTTAATGTTTGACTCTTTATCTGAGAGTCGTTAGATCAAAAAAGATCAATGACTCTGATATGTAAGCATATGACACCGTTGATCTTTTTTTATCTAACGACTCTCAGATGAGGTGTCAAACTTTAAATTTGATTCCGGTGTCAAAGGATCCTCCCATATATACATATATATATATATATATATATATATATATATATATATATATATATATATCATAGGCATCCGGATAATCATTTAAATTAATTGTAACATTTTTTATCTAAGAAAAAATTTGTGTGAGAAGAAGTTTTTTTTGTCAAGGACATATGTATCACCAGTTTAAGTATTGACCAATCATCCTGCCAGCTTATCAGATATGCCAGTTCATCAAATATGCACGTGATGAAAGTCTCAACTGAAAGCAGTTCATGATCTGTTATTTTATTATAACCAATCTTCTGTTATTAGCTTTTTGATATGCTTCTAGCATATAATGTTTTCAAGGCTTGAAAGAGCAAGGATCTAATCTACTTGAAGTAAAAAGAGCTCATATTAGTAATAAAGTTGATAAATCATGCTCATACCTACTCTCACTGAAATTCTTATGTTTTGTAGGAAATTTACATTGAAAAGTGAACAATTCACAAGAGCAAGATGAAAGGACATTCTATTTTCACCGCCCCAATAGCGTGGTTCTGGCGCCGATGGCGCCAGGGTAGATTGATGTCCTTGTGTCACCACGCTACTAGCGTGATAACCGCGCTAGTAGCGCCAATTTTGCACGAAGACCCGCGCCAGTAGCACGGTGCCCACGCTTATAGCGCCAGAATCAATATATAAAGCTTATTTTCACCGTGCCAGCAGCGCGGGACTGGCGCTACTGGCGCCAGAAGCACGTGATTGAATTAAAGAAAGATTGTTGCACAAATTTTGTGAAGATTTGTTACACATTGTAAATAGAGCAAAGGAAACCTAATTAAGGAGATCTTTGGCAGCAGAGAGAATTCAGAGAATCGGAGAGCAACAATTAAGAGAAATCTTGGAGACTTTCCACTGGAGATCAAGAGATCAAAGGATTTGAAGATTGAAGACCTTTAATTATTTCTCTTCTTCTCTTTCTTCTACATGACTTCATTAATTTCTTTTATTTCTTTGTTTTATTAAGCCAGATATGTCTGCCTAAGTTCTTTTTGTAGTTAGGGTCACGGACCTGATGTGAACCCCTTTGGTATTTGAGTTGTTTTTATAATTCTGTTATTCCAATTAGTTTTATTTTACCTTGAATGAAAAATCTATATCCTTATTAGAATTGATCAATCTTATAGGATTTTGAGAGTTAGAGCTCACAATACACATATTGTGGTTGTAATTTTGACTGGGGTAAAATAACAATTTGTGCATGATCTAGACATAGGCTTGTATGAATTGCAAACTTCCTAATTCATTGAACTTAATGCTTAATTCAAGAAGGATTACCAAGACATTAGAATTTTAATTGAGTTAAAGGGTTAAATATACTAAGACATTAAGGTTTAACCAATTACTTCAAAGAAGATGAATTGTCTGAACAATTGAAATAATTGATTATAAGAATTATTTAGATTAATAAGGAGGGGATCATAGGTGAAGGGTGCCCTGGCTACAATTCTTTATTATAATTTCTTAACTGTTCTTCAATTGTAATTACATGTTTTTGATTGTTCTTACAATCACTTTTCATTCTTTTTATCTTAATTCAACAATTATTCTTAACAACCAAATCGAATTGTCTAAATTAAAGGGAATAGTTATAATACTACTTAGTGCCTCAATTCTCGTGGGACGATAAATTTTCTCACTACTCTATTACTTGAAACGATTGGTATACTTGCCGATATCGCAACACTTTCTGTTATCAACCCTTTATCAGTTGGGTTAATGTAATATCGATATTGTATCTTCTATTGCAATAATCAGATAATAATTTTTCATTCACACTTCCACCTCTCAAAGCTTCTTCTTCTCTCTCACATTCGTTTCTTTATGGTATCAGAGCTTCGATACGGAACTCTGGTATTCATATTCCTTTTCACAAACTTTCTTCAAAAGAAAGAGCATGGCAGCTTCAGCTACGAATCAAAACTCTTGGCCAGAGTTTCTCACAAATCCAAGGCATCCTATTTATCTTCATCCAGGTGAAAATCCTTCAAACGTTCTGGTTTCAATAGTTCTCAATGGCGGAAATTACCATTCGTAAATCCTTCCCAATCGGCGCATAAGATCTCAGCAGATGAGGGTGAAAGTATGTATTCGATCATTTCCAGTATTGTCTTTGGGAGGAATTTATAATCTTAATCCTGGACTAGCCCCGAACAGGATTGTCTCTTATGAAGAATCCTGTGGTATATATAAAAAAGCTTAAATTTAACTTTTACTATGACCTTTAAATTTTTTTAATTCAAAGTTAATTTCACCTAATACTATTGAAATAAAACATATACTCTTATTAATCAAATAGAAACCATTTTCTTAAACATAAAACTCATTTTTAGAAGAAATATTTACAAAACTAGTTCTCTTAAAAATAGTTCTATACTTTTTTAGTAGATAAATAGTTCTATAATTAAAGTATTGTCATTTTCTCTTATTATATAGATGACAAAGCTCAAAGAAACCTTTTATTTTCTCTTATTATATTATATTTTAAAATTTTTTTAGAAGACGAAGAAATCCAAAGAATATGCCCCACCTTGAAATAAAGACATGGCTTATGAATTGGTGGATGTGATTATTTCACCTTTGAAAGTGAGAACTCAACCGATTAGACACCTAGCTTATTTCAATAAATAAAAATTATCTTCTATGCATAAGTATTTTTTTTTTGGTATTAAGAATTTTTGTTTTTTGATATACAATGGTAGATTTTTTATTTTTATTTTTGTCTTTCTTTTCTAATAATTTACATTAAATCATACCAGCATCTACAATGGTTAATGAACCACAACCTTATATTGTCAAAACCTTTGGGAGAGATATTTTCACAATAGATGAAATTAGTGTTATTAAATTCGGCCTGGTCATTGACTCGGTTGAGATATTGGGTTATTGGGTTACTGGTTCAACAAGTGGATCACTGGTTTAATCGTATGAACCGATAAGTATATGCAAATTTATAATGTATATTAAAAAAATTATAAATATACTCAAATACATGTAAAAAATAATATCAATTTCAAATATTTTAATATGAAAAATAATAAATCGCACATTATTATCCAACAAAGGATCAAACCAACATATAATGCTTGTGATACTGATGCTTCGTGTTCAGTAGACGACATGTCAAGCTATAAATTAAATCAATATTTCTTGTTTAGTGCATAACCAAGATAATATTAGTTTTGTAGGTCTGTAACCTATGTAAGTCAATAAGTAACAAATCATTTAAATATTTCAAAAAAATAAATAAACCGTTTGTGAATTTTAAAAACATGATATCTTTTATGATTTTACTTTTTTTGGAAATTTTCTTTTATGAACTGGATCGGGTGGGTTTGAACCGACCAGGTCACTGATTTTAACTAAAATCAGCCGGGTCGCACTGGTTTCAATGCTTGGATGATCCGCTGCTTCACTCGGATCAGTTATATGACCGGTATGAGTTTATCAACACTAGATCAAATGACATGTTACAAAAAGTGATCAAAAATTATATTTTAACCAAAAATTATAAGGTAGTGAGTTGAAGGTCTTTTTCACTTATACCATCTTTAATTAGTCCACTTCTAACTAACGAGTGTTCACACTAAGTCACATTGCCACTTTCTTAGCATTTTATTGGCTTTTTGACCATTGTGCCCATAATTCAATAAAAGATTTGCCCCGTTTTTAAATTAATTAAAAAACATGACCTTTTTTGAAAACATAACACCAATCTACCATTGTTTGACTGTTGACGGGCCTTCATGCTCGAGTACATGACCAATATACTCGAGTAAATCAAGTGCCATTAGTTTATACTCGAGTATAGGACCCTAATACTCGAGTACAAGAACATATACTTGAGTATATAGTCCTGTACTTGAGTAATAGGTGTGCAAATCCCCTACAAGATTTTTCCAACGCGTAGCTCTCGCAAAGTTATGTGGAATAAAAAAAGATACTTGATTCGGACACTCGAGTCAAAAGTTATGGCCTTTCGAAGTTTTACTATAAAATTTCCGAAATTATCTTTTACATGGCGGGCCTATAAACATACTTGGGTGTCGAATTATGTGTTTTTTCTTTATTCCACATAACTGATCTGTTAGCCTATGTAGGCTCAAATTATAAGTCTACGCCTATATTTAAAAAATAAAAGCTTTGCCTCAGGCCTGTTAGCATATTTAAGCCTATTAGACATTCGATAATTAAAAATAATAATTAAAACAATATTATTTTATTATTTAAAATTATTAAAATAATAATTTATTTATTTTATTTAAAATAAATAATATATATCAGTCGGTCAATAGGCTTATAAGACAGTATATAAAAGAAAATTTTAAAATTTTTAGAGTAAAATTTCATGAAGGCCATAGCTTTTGACTCGGGGAGTCGAATTAGGTGCTTATTTTATCCTATATAACTTTTGAGGAGATACGCATTAGCAAATTCCCATACAAGATTTGGTCACGATATACTCGAGTATATGGATCCTATACTCGAGTAAATATTCATAAGAATTCAAATGACGAACAATACTTGAGTATTTACTGTTCCCTACAATATACTTGAGTATAAGGGTCCTATACTCGAGAACATAGCTCGGTTAACGATCAAATAGGTGAAATATTTTTGAACTAAGGCAAAGTGGTATTTTTTAATTTAATTAGAGGCACAATGTTCAAATAGCCTCATTTTATTGGTATATATTCATATTGCTTTCAACACTCATTGTCATATATCTTTCTCCTTGTGTCCCTGATAAGTGATAAGCCATGGCACAACCAGCAGCTTTGAAAGTTGTTCAACATTGCTCAGTGGAACCGCTACATGGAACAACCACTTCGTGAACCAGTCACCGGTTGTGTCTGCTCGCTGAACCGGTCACCGGTCGTATCTGTTCGTCGGAACAGTCACCGGTCGCACCCGTTCGCCGCCGGCGACTGTTCATCGTGACCGGTCAGTGTCTATAAATAGACACTGACACCTTCAGAAATCCATCCAGTTTTTTCCTGCACTTAAACTCTGCCGGAATTTTTCTTCTTCCGGTTTTGCATACTGTTGTTCATCCTCCGGTGTGACTTCCTCTGGCATTTTGTTGTGTTCGTTTGGGCTGTTGATTGGTAGTGCCACCATTCTTCAGACGAAATCCGTTCTACCTTGGGAGACAAGTATCCATCAACCTTAGGCATCAGTGAGGGGGCAAATTGTCTTAAGGAGACACGTTCTGTGGGCTCGGATTTAATTCCTCTTATACTGCATATATTCATCCTTTCATTCTGTCTGTTTCATCATTCTGCCACTGACAAGTAAGTCTGTTTTTAATATTTTTAATTACACAGTGATAATCCTGATCATCTACCTCCTCTGCTTTATACATGGGTTCAAATCTATTAGTGATATAATATCACCCACTGTCTTCAATAACAAATACAACCACTGCTTCATATCATGAACATCAAAGTCCACCTACCAGACGTTCTACAAGCATTCGTCAGACTCCACAATACCTTGCTGACTACCATTGCAGCCTATTTGCTTCCTCATCTGGCCAACGTTCCTCAAGTATTTCTTATCCCTTATTTTCAGTTTACTCTTTTTTGCTTTTGTTCCTCTTCTTACAAACATCCCTGTCTTAACCTAAGCACACATGTGGAACCAAAATCCTATGTTAAAGCTTCTAAACTTGCTTGTTGGTGTGATGTCATGCAAGCTAAGTTGGATGCACTTGCCTTGACCAGTACATGGTCTCTTATGTACCTCCTAATAACTTGTTTTAAACCCATGGCTGCAAGTGGGTTTTCTGCATTAAGCATCGTGCAAATGGATCCATTGAGCGCTTCAAAGCTCGGCTCGTTGCTAAGGGTTATACCCAATTGGAAGGAGTCGACTTCTTTAAAACCTTTTCACCGGTAGCTAAGCTCACCACCGTACGTGTTCTTCTCACTTTAGCTTCTACCTGTGGCTGGCTACTCAATCCACTCGACGTGAATAAAGCCTTTCTTCGTGGGGACCTTAATGAGGATGTTTACATAAGTTTGCCTCTGGGTGTCACATGCTCATCTCCCACCAAGGTTTGCAAACTTCGGAAGTCCCTCTATGGCTTAAATCAAGCAAGCTATCAGTGGTACGCCAAGTTGTCATCTTCTCTAATATCCATCGGTTATAAACAATCTTCTGCAGATCATTCCTTTTTTGTTCGAAATGTTGATTCCTCTTTCACTTCCCTTTTGGTCAATGGAATACATGGATGATCTTTTGTTGATCTTTTAGTGGCTTCACTTCCTTCTCAAAGATCTCTGCCTCGTTCAACCAAGCATGCTTCTATTTTTTGTGTCAATCGATCAGTAATTTACCTTGCGCGTAATCTAGCTTTTCATGAGATTTCAAAGCACATAGAGCTGGATTTCCATATTACACGTGAAAAGATCAATGCTGGTCTTATACACTTGTTACATGTCTCTTCTTCAACACAGGTTGCAGATCTTTTCACTAAACCCTTGCATCCTTAACCTCTTACTTTGAATTTTGCCAAGCTTGGTCTCTTGGATATCCATCGCTCAGTTTGTGGGGGGTATTGACCAATCATCCTGCCAGCTCAACAAATGTGCACATGATGAAAGTCTCAACTTAAAGCAGTTCGTGACTTGTTATTTTGTTATAACCATCTTCTGTTATTAGCTTTATGTTAACAACTCTTTATCAGTTGGGTTAATGTAATATATAAATGGGAAATAATATTCTCATGTCACATGAGATACTCTCATTTTCCTACACAAATTCGTTTTTCATGCCAAATAGTTTTTCTTTTCTTTTTTAATTATAAAATATGGGACCCACATTTAACTTCTCCCTACTTATTTTCTCTCCTACAATCCTACAACATAAGAAAAGTTAAACCCTATATAAATATTGTATCTTCTATTGCAACAATCATATAATCATTTTTCATTCATACTTTCACCTCTCCAAGCTTCTTCTCTCTCTTGTTCGTTTCTTTATTAAGTAAGAACTAAAATAGGTTTAGAAATTTTGATAGAACCAAACTTGTTTAATGTATATAAAGAGAGATGTACACATAAAATTTTGACGTTTATCTAAAATTTTAAAATCATTCCCATAAGCCATTATTAAACCTCAAAGTGTGGCAATCCACTTCGAGATGTTTAACTTTCCAAAGATGCCATCAATGAATATGCTAGGTTCATAGATTGCAATCATGGGGGTCAAAATAGGCCTGTCTGATGGATCGATCTGGTTAATACGGTATAAGATGTGGGTTAGGATCTAAAATTTCCTGCTTGATTTTATTTTTAGCCTACCTCAGTCTGGCCGAAAATATTAACTTGTTAAAAAAAAAAAAAAAATCATTATTATTTTTGCTTAAATCTAAACTGTTAAAGGCAACATGCTTGTTGCTAGAATAAGTTTTTAGCATCCATTTGGACTGTTTGGACTAAATATTAAAAAAAAAACAGAAACAAGATGGATTAATGACAAATTAAAAATTCGATCTAACTAATCGCAAATTGATTATTTCGTACATTCCCAACTTCTCCCCTATCTACTAATCTTTATTTTTAGAAGGAAAATAAAAGAGATTTTATTGTCTTGATTGAACATTTACAATTTATAGAGATAACATAGAGATAGTGGAGAAGTATAAAATCTTTACTTTATAAGGCATCTCTACTTCTCTTCAATCAATTCGCATCGCAATTTATTATCTTGTCTTGATTTTATAAGGCAAGTATTTAAGGGGAGAAAAGGAAAAATGATAAACTAAAAAAAATTATGAAATTGATTGAACGTCGCAATTTATAGCTAGAGACCTTCCAACAAAGTGTGAAAAATGCTAATTAATGCATAAGTTGTGCTTTATTTCTTTTCCAAAGACTTCAATTTTTTAACCTTCTCCATCTTTTTATGTAAATTGTAATCTCAGCTTCTCTATAGTAGTCACCATATCATATAGCTTGATCCAATTTACGTTATCTTCAAATTCCTTGGCATTTTATCTTGCTCAGATTATAATAAACTTTACTAGATTATCACGACACCTACACAACTTCATTTTCCTTCATTTATTTCCCAAAAGTCTTAATCTACTAAATTGAATTTCTAGAGGTGATGATCATCATCAGGCAACGATATTCTCAGGATTTTGTCTCCTTATCTAATCTAAGTTCCATTAAATATAGAAAGAAGACAAACCAACACAGTACATTAAGGAAAACCGGACCCAAAACAATAATTCAAGTTATCCTAATAGCAAAAACAAATAGCAGAAACATCAAGAGTTAACATTACATGACTAACATGGTGTATTGGATTGAGATTTCAAATGATTTTCATAGATTATTTTTAAATTAAAAAATTCATTGGTATTCAATTAAGATTTTAAAGAATTGGAAAAAAGTTAGGTAGTATTCGATTAGGATTTTAAAAGATTATTTTAGAATCCGTCCAAATCCGTTGGTATTCAATTAGGATTTTAAACAATAGAAAAACAATCTTGTGGTATTCAAAAATATAACTATTTTAATGGATTTTCTATTGGTGTGAATTTCGTGAGACTTTTAGTGAGAAATATAAATAAGATGTTTCTCTCACAATCTCGCCTTAACCCCTAAGATTTCTTGAGATTTCTCTATTGGAGTGTCTTCTTCTTCTTCATTTGACGGGTCGATCTGCTCGAAACTGGGCTCCGCATGGGATTTTCATCAAAGATAAAAAAAAAAACAAATTTTTGAGCGATTTTTATCACAAAAGAACTCAGAAACTACAACCCAACAAGATTTTAATCTAATCCATCTCAAATTAACATATTTTTGAGTAATTTTAAGAGTTTTTCGAAGTTTAAAAAATAATTGTTTAAGCTATTAGTTGCGATGTTTCTTAGCACAAAAATGTGTAATTTTTGTGCTAAGAATAAAATAAAACAGTGGAAAAACTAAAGATGATCAAAATCCCTCAAACCAATTTTTGTTTCGCACCAATGAAACAATATCGATTTAAAGAAATATTGAAACTTTCATAATATGAACCCTATGTTTAATATCAATATATTCATTAATGAAATTCATTCGCTATAGAAAACGATTTCAAATAATTTTTGTGTAAATAGATCACTAAAAACTTATTTTTCAAAAGCCGCAAAGTAATTTAATGTTTCAATGTTTCGACTGAAATTCATTTGAGAAATTTTTTAAACTTTCATGTAATAAAATTCAAAAATTCAGACTCAAAATTTTCTTGGAATATTCAATTAAATATGAATATGATATATGGTTAGAAAACTGTCATCACGTAGAACAAAAACCTTAAGGTTTACAAAATCAATTGCAAAAATTTCCAAGCAAAATTTTATCATCAATTTTACTGATTGAGAAAATTATATTAGGTTTTACTTTTTTTTTATTAATATCATTGTATTTATTTGTTATTTTTTATTGACTCTTGTAATTTTGAATGTTTGTTAAACATTCATATAATTTTTTAAAATCTTATAAATCCATATTGTCCTTTCAAATCTTATAAATTCTATTAAAATCATTTAGAATCCAATCTTATGAATTCTTGATTGTAAAAAATGTCTTTTAAAAAAATCTTTAAAATTCCTCTAATTCTAAATAATTTTTTAAAATTTATAAGATTTTTCATCTCAAAAAAAAGTTTTTAAAATCCTAATCCAGTACACCCCCTTAAGTGGACATTTGGTAGAGGGTTTTTTTTTTTAGAAAAACAATTCTCAAAAAAATTGATATTGACAATCCTATTTACCCATATTTAACATAAAGTTTGTGAAATTTTTTCTGAAAATCTGATTTTCTCTATTATGATTCGTGAATAATTTCTAAAGTAAAATGTTATTCTGATGGTATTCTTGAATTGCCGGGAGGTTAGGAAAATATTTTCTTCCTATGCAGCAGCAGTGCAGTTTTTAAAATAACTATATATTTCTATTAATATTTGACAATTAATCAAACATAAAATCAAAAAATTTGAGTTAACATTTCTGATAATATTGTAGGTTATCAAATTCGGAAAATTCATTTTCTTAACATAGAGATAAAAAAAAATTTCTGTTCTCTCAATTGCTCAGTAAATAGATTTATAGCCGATAAATAGAAAGCATCTCCCATATAGTACTGGCCGGAGCAAGTCACTGTGCTTGTATAATTTTTTAATGAGTTCGATCTCGCAGAAGTATTCTATCAAAAGAACTTTATATATATATACAGGTAAAATTATTTTTGCAGCCGTTTTACGTACAACAACGACATGTGTATAGTTATGATTCTTCACATTTAATGTTTTCATCCTTTGTATGATTATAATTCCTCGCATTTGATATTTTCAAGTATATATATAACAAGTATTTGATTGTTGCATGTAAAACAACTGCAGAAATGTAAATTCCACATATATATATATATATATATATATATATATATATATATATATATATATATAGGAGACATGTTCTTTTACACCGGTGTAAGGCTTAACAAGTCTTACACCATATCTCAACCGTTGATAGAAGGAAATCATCGGTTAGTATTTGTAGTGTAATTAATGATTAATTAATATTAATTAATTTGTATGACTTTATAAATTATAACTGTTGGATCTCCATCCATCAACGGTTGAGATGTAGTGTAAGACTTATTAGTCACCGGTGTGAAATGATCCTGATCTTTTATATATATATATATATATATATATATATATATATATATATATATATGAGTTTAGTGTTTGTCATTTTAAATGACATAAGTTATATCATTTTAGAATAGAGATAAACACAGAAAAACGGAAATCATGGGAGAGAGAAAGTGAGTGATTTTTTTTAATTTAAAATCTAAATTTTCTGTGTCTGTATCTCTCTTAAAATGACAAACACTTTTCTATATATATATATATATATATATAGGATGACACAAATTCTAAAAGATAGACAATAAGCTAGTGCCCGCAATTTTTTATTTAAGATTCCTACAAATGTTCACATAATCACATGAGTATAAAATGAGAAGAAGTAAGTTCTGATATGGGATTTCCTCTTCTTAATTCAAAAGCTTTCGATTAAATTCGATGAGCTTAATTATTACTCAAGATTACAAAACACAAACTTTTAACTAAAGATTTGACCATACATGCTAATATGGAAATCTGTGAGCCGTGTAAGCTTCAACCATTGACTTCTAACTCCCAAATAAGCCGACAAATAAATACAAGGGAAATTGTTGTCTTACATAAAATAAGATAAAATAATTTTCTTGCATAAGAGGACAATATGGATTTCAAACAAGCCCAATGGATATCCTTTCTCCGATTCCGTTTACGGTCAATCATTTAAATATTATTTTTCATTTGATCATGGAACTCGAGTTTTGAAATTGGTTTTGAATGTTATTTAAATATTGATATCCTTTGTCCGATCCCATTTATTGTCAACTATTTAAATCTTATTTTTCATTAAAAAAGTTTCTGATGTTACTTTAGATAACTTTATCTAATGTTTATCGAAACGACGTCGTTTTGGGGTTAAAAATTAAAAAAGTAGAGTGATAAAGACTATTGTAACCCTGAAATAAATTAAAATTACAAAAATACCATGATTTCCGTCCCAAAACGACGTCGTTTTGATGAACATTAGATAAAGTTATCTAAAGTAACATCAGAAAAAACAAACCCTTGAATATTATTTAAATATTGATATCCTTTGTCCGACATTTATACGGGAAATGTTATACTTACAACTTATTTTTATTTACAATCTTTTACAACTATATCTTAATATTTTTGTCAAATAACAGTTATTATTTTTGCAAATCAAACTCATTAATTAATTATTAATTCGCAATGAAAGATAACCGTTGATTGACGGAAATCAATAATTAAGATATGATTGTAAAAGGTTGTAAACAAAAATAGGTTGTAAGTATAACCTTCCCTTTTAAATATTATTTTCATTTGATCATGGAGCACGAGTTTTGAAATTGACTTTGAATATTATTTAAGGGTGCGTTTGATAGAGGAGATTTTTTACCTGATAAATATAATTACCAGTAATATGGAAGGAAAGTGAGTTTGGTAAAAAAGTTAAAAAAAAAATTTGGTTGGCCAAAATTTTACTAAAAAAATTCGGTTAAATTTTATGAATATTTTGCAATTCACCGTCACGTTTGTACACGAAATTATTGTTCATGAATATTTTGCTAAAGGGAAAATTGTTTATCATTCTAAATAACATAACTTATGTCATGAATATTTTGCTAAAGGAAAAATTGTTTGTCATTCTAAATAACATAACTTATGTTATTTCACTCTCACAAATAAGTGAGATCCACACCTTTATTTTGTTTTTTACTTTCTCTCCCCTCTTTATCAATCCTTTGAGATGATATACACTTTTTTGCCTTTGCAAAGATAAAATTCTTTTCTATAAATAGGATCTTCCTTTGAGATGATATACTACTGCTACACCATTCACTCAGTACATCTATCCAATAAAAAACGAGAAATGACTGTCATCTTGTAGGGAAAGAAGAGAAAAATATTTTTTTTATCCAAATGTCATTTGTTAAATGACAGATGTACCTACTACAGATGTACAGAAAATGATATCCTCTACCGACTTGATAGAAATTGAACCCATAGTAAAAATTCTATTCTATAAATAGGATCTTCCTCTCTAAAATGAAAAACTGAGTTCTTCTGTATAGAATTCTATTCCTTTCTCTTACATTCTCTTTGAACACTCATTGGCATATATCTTTCTCCTTGTGTCCTTGATAAGCCATGGCACAACCAGCAGCTTTGAAAGTTGTTCAACATTGCTCAGTGGAACCATTACATGGAACAACCACTTCCCCCACTCCAACCATTCTGCCAATTACATTCTTTGACCTCTTATGGCTAAGGTTTCCACCTGTTGAGCGTCTTTTCTTTTATGAATTCCCCAAACCAACCACTTCTTTCTTTGATTCTGTTCTTCCCACTCTCAAACACTCCCTTTCACTCACACTCCAACACTTCCTCCCTCTTGCTGGTAACATCACATGGCCTCTTCAATCTTCCACACCCATCATCAAATATGTCCCAGGTGATGCTGTCTCTTTCACTATAGCTGAGTCCAATGCTAGCTTCAACCATCTCTGTTCTGATCTCTGTGAAGCAGTGGAAAGATATTCCTTAATACCCCATTTGTCCACTTCACATGAACAAGCATCTGTGTTGGCTTTGCAAGTCACTGTGTTTCCAAACTTGGGGTTTTGTATTGGAATAACCACACACCATGCAGCTTTGGATGGAAAATCTTCAACTTTGTTTATGAAATCATGGGCTTATGCATGCTCTTCTAAGCTTGGAGAATCACAATCTTTATCATTACCTGAACATCTAACACCTTTCTTTGACAGATCAGTGATAAGGGAACCTACAGGAATCAGTGAAGTGTTTGTGGACGCATGGTTGAAGCATGGTGGACCAAATAATCGAAGTCTCAAGGTGTGGGAGTTCACTAATCCAATAGAAACCGATGCAGTTAAAGGTTTGTTTGAATTAACCCCCTCACATATCCAAAAGCTTAAGCAATATGCACACTCTAAGCTGAAAAAGAAGGTTCAATTATCAGCATTTTCAGTTATATGTGCTTATGTGTTGGCATGTTTAGTAAAAGCAGAACAACCAAAGTCCAATGGAGTACTTTTCATATTTGGTGTGGACTGTAGATCCCGCTTGGACCCTCCAATTCTTCCCAACTATTTAGGAAATTGCATTGCAGGCCAAATGGTTGTGGCTGAGACAAAGAGTTTACTAGAAAACGATGGATTCATTAGTGCTTTGGAGGGGATAAATGAAGCTTTGGATAGAGTGAAGGATGGAGTGCTCAGTGAGGTAGAAAATTGGATGTCATATATGCACAATTCAACGGAGGACAGAATTTTCTCTATTGCTGGATCGCCACGGTTTGAGGTTTATAGTATTGATTTTGGATGGGGAAGACCTAAGAAGGTGGATATGACTTCAATAGACAGAACAGCAGCATTTTCTCTTTCGGAAAGTAGGAATAACAATGGAGGAATTGAGATTGGACTGGTTTTAAAAAAGCATGAGATGGAAGCTTTTTCTGCCCTTTTAGTTCAAGGACTTGAATCCTTTTAAAGTTTAAAACTTAACTATTTTCGGGGAAGAATAATTGTAAGATATATGCTCAGCTAGTACCCTTTGGGATGCTTCTAAATCCTCAGTGTAATGTTAACTTGTGCTGTCTACAACTTGTGCCATTAGGATAAATTGAATTTTGTTTTATGTCCGGTTTTCCTTAATGTACTTCGTAGGCTTGTCTACTGTTTTCTGCATGCTTTCCTTAATTTTTTCCTCTCGCTACAATGACTATTAGGGCATTTGGTAGAGGAGAATTTTTTTTTATCCGACAATCTCGATTTTCAGAAATATAATAAAAATATTCAATTTACAATTAAAAAAAATATCCAAAAATTAAAAATTTTAAAAAATTTAATTTTCCGAAAAATACGATCATGTTACCGGTTAACTGAAAATGTTGATAATTGAACCTTTATTCATGTTACCAGTTCAATTATAACATTAATATGCATCGCCCCTTTGTAGAATGTCTATAATTGATTGACAAGTTTTCTGTAACTCAATCAATTATTTATTCCATTGACTATGATAGTTTCTCCGATGGATTACATGCACTGGCCAGTGTCTTTAATATCCAAGTACCGAAACATATCAAGGGGACATATCCTACAAATTTCATGTTGTTTATCTCATAAATATCGATAATCAAATAATCTCACTCCCAAAATACCGAGTTATTGGCCGTCAATAGATCGAACCTCACCCGGTGGTAAATCAAAGAATGAAAACTATTTGATTACCTATTTATAATAAACTCAGGATTAAGAGCAATCACATAACTATAGTTAACTGGAGATTTGATACCTTATGACAGAAAAACAACCTAAATCAAATCTCTCCTTGATCCTTTCAATGTGAATGTTAATTCACACCAATATTTTACAATGATTCGGACAAAATCATTTCATAAAATATTGCAGCCTGAATAAAGTGCCCAACTTTACTTAACGGCTGTGACTCCATTCATCAATTGTGAGAACCTATGATCATGTCCTCCATGAACGTATCCATATGATCATATACTTCACAATTTGATCCGGACCTTTATTTTTGTAAATAGTGCGCAAAATAAATAAATAAAACCTTATTTATGAAATTCAGAAAATTATTTTATTGTTTCATCGTCTTACTCCAAGAGCACAATGAAACCAATAACTCCACTTGCTTAATGCAAGTCTGGGATCCTCCTAAGACCCAAAGAAGTAACATGCCTCTCGAACACAAATTCAGGCAAACTCTTAGTAACTGGGTCTGCAAGATCCACCTCTAATGCTATCTGAGTTTAGTGAAAAAACTCATAGCTCGATGTTGATTTTCTTGAGTCAATATCCACTTGAAATAACTGAATTTTTGAAAACTCAACTTTTCAAGACTCCCACTAGAATATACCAGCATATAATCTCTCGTTCTCCAAAGATACTTGAGTACATGCTTAACAATAATCTAGTATTCCTCTAGGTTCAAAATGGTACTATCTCACTACTCCCACTGCATGACAGATGTCTGGTTTAACGCCCAACATGATATGCGTGAGTCTACCTTTGCCAAAGCATAAGATATCTTGCTCATGCATTCTTCCTTCTTAGAAGTCTTTGGTCACTCCTTAGGAAGATGAATTCCACATCTGAGAATTATAATTCTTCTCTTAGAAATCTCATGTTGAATTTTGGCAAGAGTTTTGTCAATGTAAGTAGCCTGAGGTGATGCCAACAACTTATTCTTCCGGCCTCATAAGAGTTTTATACCAAGAATATAATTGGCTTCCCCAGTACTTCCATACCAAAACACTAACTTAGCCAACTCTTTATGCTTGATATTACCTCCACATTGTTTCTAATAAGAAGTATATCATCTACATAAAGTACCAGAAAAGCTACTGTCTTCCGTTGTATCCTTTACATACAAATACACATCATTCATCAAGGTTCTCTCAAAATCAAAATTTTGATAACCTGATCAAAACTGATGTTTCAAGACCTGGATGCTTGCTTAAGTCTATGAAATAGACTTTCACAAATTGCATATCGTGTGTTCCTACTCATTTGCTATAAACCCTTTTGGTTGTTGTATGTAGATATCCTGACATCCAACTCCCAAAATGAAATCTCATAATTGAGACTTATAGCAACTAAGAGAATCTGGATAGACTCAAGCATGACGTCTGGCAAAAATTGCCTCCAAGCTAGCTTTGAAGGTTTTCACCTTTCTGTCCATCCTCTCTTTGCCTTTTATGTCCACATGCACCTTGTGGGTTTTACCCCTCTTGGTGTCTTTACTAGGACCGAACGGAGTTGAAATACAAGTATTTCATCTCATTGTTCATAGCTTGAGCAACACTTGATCAACAATATCTTCTAGTGCATTATCGTATCTAGTAGGATCAATATCACTCAAAAAGAGACAACTTGAGAGTTAACAAGGTTCTCTCCCACTACGAATGTACTGCACTAGACCTTGTGTATTTATAGGTAAAACAAAGAGTGGGTCAAATGATGGATCTTCAATTTCTTGAGGATCCGCTTATCCTTGATATTGTTCCTTTACATGTGATACTAATATTTATACTAGTTTCACTTATATATTATCATGTTGAATTTCCAATCATGGTTCTCTTGTTTGTTCACTTAGAGATATATCTATCCCCTCTTGAACAATCAAGGGAACAGTGGATGAAGCTTCTAGAGATTCTGGAAATTCTTGATCTGAGATAAATCTCATCAAGAATAACCTAACTTAAGAGCTTATAATTTCTTATCTAGTCCTCCTTTAAGAAAATCATGTGAGTGCTCACTTAGATTATCTTGTCCTTAAGACTAAATAAGAAATCATCTCTAGTTCTCTTAGGGTAGCCAAAAGATATGTACTCTTCCATACAAGATTCCATCTCATTTGACTGCTGTTGTAGGACGTGTGTCGTAGCACCCTAAATCCGAATATGGTTTGATCTGGGCTTGCACCCTTTCCATAATTCTTTAGGTGTCTTTACAACAAACTTTGACAGAATCAAGTTAAGAAGGTATATTTCCTTCTCTTAGGCATCTCCCTTGAACAACATTGACAAAGATGAATAACTGAATATGATCTTCACCAAGTCTAGAAATTTTTGATTTTCGCATACTGCAACTTCATTCAACTAACTAACGCGTTCTTAAAGTTGACAGTTACGAAAACTATCCCTCTTAAATCAGGTAAGACCTGAACTTACCAGACAGGTAGCCAACACTTTAGTCAGACCAAAGTGTTTTTGATTTGAACACCTACATGCTTTTCTGCCTCAGACTAAACCTCTTGGAAATTTCCAAAAGCTTTAGACTTATGGCGCACTTGGTTCATCTGTCCAAATCCAGAGTAAACATTCATATAATGAAGTACTCATCACCTCTTCTGGTCTGAACGCTAATTTGTCCACATACATTAGTATGTATCAGTTCTCGTTGAATAGTTGCGCAAATCTTTTTGGCCCCTTGTAGGATTTCTTGGCCATTTTACCTTCCAAAATAAGACTAACATGTAGCTTTTAGTTAAAAGATTCTTGAACTTTCAGTTCCCTCTTTTAACTAAAACATGTTTCCTACTTTGAGGTAATGTGACTCAATCACAAAGGCTAAAGTTATGTTTCATTTGAAACTTTTATTTCTTTGGTGAATGTTCTTGTTCATCACCTTTTCCATTCAACATAACAAATTTAAGAGGGTATAGGACATAGGTAATAAAGACTATTTAAACAATGTACCAGAACAAAACAAGACGAAGATGAACTTCGAAATGTAACTGAGGAATCAATTGCATTGTCAAACATGTTTTAACCAAAACAACTAACAAAAATTGAATTCCTCGTAAAATCTGGAACACATAAACAGTCACCCAAAACCATAGTCTTATAAATAACTTGTCCTACTGCAAATGCAGACACAAGTTCCCATTTTCAAGCTTAAAATATCTATGTCCATTGCTGACAGGTATGCCATGTTTGAACTACTACAAAGAGTAACAAACATAATCAGTGATTCCTGAATCAATAATTCATTCACTGATCAGGCCTTGATATGCCCATGTCTGGTTCTTTTCATCATCTCTGGGCAATTTTTCTTTCAGTATCCCTTCAGTCTGCACTTGAAGAACTTGCCTTGCGGCTTCTTCATAGCAACTGGTTTGACAACTGATAACCAAGTCATTTTGTTCTTGTTACCACCCATGGGTTTCCCTTTGGATTTAACAAGACTCTTAGCAAAACCTGCACCGACTGCATTCTGTCTAGAAGAGCTGCTAGACGCAGCAAACATGTCATTAAGAGTCTGAAGCATTTCTACTCCACTCTTAATCATGTACACTTGTTTCGGCAAGTATTTGGAAAGACTGACAATAATGTAGCAGCGAACTACCATATCTGCCATTTCCCAATCTGAGAAATGCATCTTAGTTTCCTTAGACGCATTCTCTGCAGGTTGCTATGGCCCTTGCATTGTCAGGACAAATTTTAGCTTCCATGTTTTAGAACAATATCAAAGATTTGCTTTTCACTTATTCATAGTTGGTACCATCTAGAGGTTTTCGACTCAAAATCATTTCTAAGATATTTTCTGAAAAAACATATAAAGCACACAATTACAAACAAATAATGCAATAAACAAACGAAGTTCAAGTAGATTCTCATAACTACTCTTGTTTATTGTTAACAATCATTCAGTTTATCTTTACAAGGCTTACGATGGGCAAGTCACTTGTAAAAACAAAAATTGTTATTTGGGCCTTCAGTGCCATTGCCAGAGCCTCGATGGGAGGGTTAACAATTTTACCAAAGTTGAATGTAATTAACCATTGTTTAATTTCAACATTATCCTTAGTGTCTAAGCATTGCCGACGATGGGTCGTACAATACTTTACTAAAATTTCGAAATTATTAAGATTTAATCTAGTGAAATCTGATTATCCTTATCCGATGGGGCTTCAGCGATAACCATTTCACTATTTATATGGGTTCCAAGAAACCCTAGCTCATTGGGCTCTAGGTTCCTTGGGCTCTTCTCATACTAATAACCCATTTGGGCTTTAGTAAAAGAGCAAACCCAACACATACCGCTACTAGTAGAATCATGCCATAGGAGTACACACCCACTTTATCTTGAAACCTTTACATCCATTCATAGCGTACTCAGGAGCCATGCATTATTTATTCAAAAACTGCGAGTTTAAGGAACCAAATTCTTGCAGAGCTAAAACATTGACCTTTTAGTTTTGTGTGTGACATCACCTTGTAGCATGTTCTACTTTTCAAAGCTGAACAAATCAAAACACACAAGTAAGATCCCCTACTTGCATTTGTCCTCAAGAATATGGACTTTCTTCTCGCTGGCTTCCTAGCAACTACGAGTAACCAGCACCAGCTTGAATAAATATGACAACAAAACAATGAATGCCACATTATTTATCAGAATAAATTGATTGCAATGTGAATGAGTCATTTCATGATAGATTGGATATTTTGCACACCTATTTATACCCAACACCAAGTATAAACAAAATTTTATTTATAACTAGGTAAACAAGAAGAATTATGAAATTACAAAAATTGAAACTTTAAAAAGATAACAATTGTTATCATTTGCTTAATTCTTCCCTTTCTCAATGCTAATGCTACTTAGCTCTGTGTTAACAACAATTGGATGTTGAAACCAAGCATCTATGAACGATCTCAATGAACATTTCCCAACACTCTGGTGCTATTTTTCCCTAGAGAGATGAATCAACAATCTTCTCATAAACCCCATTCCGTTGATCATCAAAGGCCCACTTGGCAAGGTACTCATAATCTCTATCTGAGGTCAAAAAATACTCTTCCTTTGTGCAAAAAATATCCCAACAGAACCACACCAAAAGAATACACATCAGACTTCTCAGATAGCCATCCAGTAGCATGATACTCAGGGTTCATGTATTCCAAAATAAGTTCCAAGTTCTCCCTCAACTCAAATTTTGGTGGCTTTGGCTTTGACTCCTCATGAGGTTGCTTCTTGCAGAGTCCAAAATCTGCCACTTTAGGCATCAAATTCTCGTCCAAAAGAATGTTGCATGATTTCACCGCACGGTGGTTGATAGGTAACTTGGTTCTGGAACGAATGTAGTGTAACACCGATGCAGATATGTAGTCTTTATTTCCATGACAAGGGAATAACATTGCGGGCATTGGTGCCATGCCCGTGCAAACAAATTGTAGACCTGACATGGGACCTTTCTCTGGGTTGAAATTGTTTGTGGCTACTTGAAGCTGGGTAAGAGAAAATCGGTGGCAGAGTTGTTCTAGTCGGGTGAAGGAGTTTGTGGTAGTGTTGGATTTTGTGGTGGTGAAGCATGAGAGACAAGGAAACAGACCCATTTTTTAGGGTGAGGAATGTTGATTGTGAAGCAGTGGCGGAACCAGCGCAAAAATTTAGGTGGTGTCAAAAATTTTTACATATTAAATTATCAAAATATTTATCATAATTATACAAATTTATCAGAAAAGAAATTTACTATGAATTCTAACATAGTTATCTAAATTATGTACTAAATAATGTCACATAATATTAAAAATTCAAATAAACAATTATCGTTGGTTATATATCAAAGCAAACATATAAAAATACACTAACATTTTCAGTAAACATTTCAAACATAAAAATTTCACTTTCCTCCCGCAACATAATAAATAATGAACCAAACATTATCCTAAGGATATGAAAACACACAAATATAATAAATATATGTATAATAAGCATTGTCCTTCGTCTTTTCTTTCATTATCTCTATTCCTTAAATTTTTCAATATCTCACGTTAGAGAACATCGCACTTGTTTGCAACAGCCATAAGCACGATGAAAAGTTTTCACATTTGAAAATTAATTTTTTGACTATTCTTTGTGTGTGCAATAACCCAAAACACAATAGTTCAATGGACCTTCATATTCCATAATTATAATCTTGTTATTTCATTTGGTTTCATGATTGTTACTTTCAAAGGTTAAGTGTTTGTCCTTTTAAAGGACACAAATTGGATCCTTTTAGTTTTTAACACTATGTCTTACTGATAAGACATAGTTATATCATGAAAAAAAAATTCTCTCTCCAAGTCAACTGAAGTGATTGAGGAAATAAAAAAGAAGAAGCAAATTTTCATATTATAACTATGTTTTACCGTTAAGATATAGTGTCAAAAACTAAAAGGATACAAACTTGTGTCTTTTAAAAGGATAAACCCTTTTTTCCTACTTTTAAATGATTTTATTTGGTTTAGTTAGGCCCAAATTTTGAACTAAGTCAACTAATCATTTTTGTGATTAAGTTTAAAAGTCTTTCTTTCTTAAAATAATAGGAGTAAGAATAAATAACATAACTGATTAGAACAAAGCAGGAAAAAAAACAAATATACTGGATAAAAAATAAAAAAAAAGTTAAATACAAAAATAACCATACTATAATGTTTCTTATTATTTGTTTGTATTTAGATAGTTTGTTGTTATTTTGTATTGAGTATTTAATTTTTTATATAAGTGGTGCCAAATTATAATTTTTATCTTAATTAATTGTAATTAATTATATAATAAGTAAAAAAAAACAAGCAAAAGCAGGTGCCAAGGCACCTGCTGGCATGGCTGTAGCTCCGCCACTGTTGTGAAGAATCATATTAGCTTATGAGACTGGGGGAGAAGAAGATTCTTGCTGCTGTGGATTGGATGAGTTGATTCACTCGGTGTGGTCAAATTAGTTGGCATGAAAGAGATGAAGACTCTTGGCTATTGGGAACAGTGACCATTTTGCCACTGTTCGTCATATTATTTACCAGAATGTCACGCGCACAATAAAAATTCTCAGAATGTCACGTGGGATAATTCGCTACACAGTGTAACGAATTATGCCTGCTGATGTGTCACCTCCCCAATAGTCCACGTAATTCGCTACACAATGTAGCGAAATACGTGGTCAAATGGTCAGACTGCACAGTCACCATGATGGACACGTGTCAAGCCACCAATATTTCGCTACACTGTGTAGCAAAATATGTGGCAACGGTAACCTGCTCCACTGCGCATGTCAGACACGTGTTAACCATGCACAAATTCGCTACAAAGGATAGCGAATTACGTGCATCTATTTTTCTATTTAAACCCCACGGTCCCCACCCCTCACCCCATCATTTCTCTCAAATCTCTACCTCACTCCCTATCTCTCTAAGTGGTTTCTCACTCTACAAGGTTAGATTTTTTTTTTTGGCTTTTGTAATATATTTGTTTTATTATTTATGCTTTTATAAATGTGTTATATTCTTTTATATTGATACTTGAAACATTAGGTTAGTAAATATGTTATATTATTTAATGTTGATATTTGAAACCTTAGGTTAGTAAATGTGGTAATTATATTTCATGCATAAATGGTTAGGTATAATTTATTTAATTTATTATTTATGCTTTAATATATTTTTAATGTTATTTAATTTTTGTTTTTGAAACCTTAGGCTAGTAAAATGTGTTAATATTATTCACGCTTGAATGCTTAGGCATAATTTATTTAATTTATTATTTATGCTTTAATACATTTTTAATGTTATTTAGTTTTGGTTTTTGAAACCTTAGGCTAGTAAAATGTGTTAATATTATTTTAGGGTTGGTATTCGAAACATTAGGTTAATAAATGTGTTAATTTATTTTAGGCATGAATGAATGGTTAGGTCTACATAATTAAATTTTTTAATTAATTTTAAACGTTAATAGTTTATAAATATTTTTTAATTTTGATATTTGAAACCTTAGATTGATAATTATGTGAATTTATATTAACGCATAAAAGGTTAGGTCTAATTTATTTAATTTTTTATTTATGCTCTAGTATTTTTTGAATATTATTTAATGTTGGTATTTGAAACCTTATGTTAGTAAATGTGGTAATTTATTTTACGCATGATTGGTTAGGTCTAAATGGTTATGTGTAAATAATATAATTTTTTTATTTAATTATTTATACTTTAATAATGTATAAATATTTTTTAATTTTGATATTTGAAACCTTAGGTTGGTAATTATGTGAATTTATTAAGATGGATCGTACGCCAAGATGGATCGTACATGTCGTTGGCCGGAATGCCTTCATCAAAAATTTGTTGAGTTGGTGGTGCAAGCATGGGGAAGTGGATGGTGGAGAAAGTTGACTGCTTGATTGTCCACCATAGTTGACTTCTGCATACAATTCAATAAATCTTGACTCGCCGTGTGGAGAAGTGCTTGCATTTACTACTAACGTTACATCTTCATCGTCGACAATTTCCACGCCAACCCATTGCACGGGGTTACCCAAGGCACATCGAGCAAGAGTTTGACCACGTTGTAATCTCAATTTCTTGTATATTAACTTCTTCAGCTCGTGAAGATTGCATGTTTGGCTCATGCGAAACATTTTTGCATCACCTTCAAAAACTTGCCCGTTTGGACCAAAATATTTTCTCCCATTATAATAAACAGTAGCTATTAAATCATTCCTACCCTCACTCATACTACAAAAGTAGAAAAAAAACTAAGATTCAACAACAACACAAAAGTAGTAAAGCTTACATAAAAGGAAAATTTTCACACTTGTGGTTCACACCTAAAATGGAAGTATTTATAGCACTTAATTCGCTATGTGGGGTAGCAAATTACTGCTCATAATTCGCTATGCCCCCTAGCGAATTACAGGGGAGATGACACTTGGCTCTGATGAGTCAGATACGTTGCTATTTCGCTATGAGTCATAGCAAATATAGCACCATAATTCGCTACATGGTACAGCGAATTATTTGGGGCTGTGACACGTGGCCTGACTTTGAGTGGACATGAACTGACCCATCTGACACATAATTCGCTACACAGAGTAGAAAATTATGTATCCAACAGGACTGTGACACGTGTCCATCATGGTGACTGTGCAGTCTGACCATTTGACCACGTATTTCGCTACACTGTGTAGCGAATTACGTGGACCATTGGGGAGGTGACACATCAGCAGGCATAATTCGCTACACTGTGTAGCGGCTACACTGTGTAGCGAATTAGCCCGCGTGCCATTCTGGGAATTTTTACTGTGCGCGTGACATTCTGGTAAATAATATGTTGAACAGTGACAAAATGGTCACTGTTCCTGCTATTGTTGCTATTGAGTGTTGGAAGTTTTATTCCAACTACCCTTGCAAGAATTATCATATGGAAAAGTCAACTTTCTTGTTTTGTCGGTGCTATGGTATATTCCAAGAAAGATTGTGTATAAATATCTCACGAGTACACTTGCGATGCTATAGTTAAAATGACACATATGATGTCGTATCACATGTTGACTCGGGTGATCTGCACGTCAACCTGTAAAATATTTTGTCAAGTAAAAAAATGAGTAAATATCTTTTTCGTCCCTGACAATATTCATGAAGTTCCTTTTCGTCCCCAACAATAAAAAAGGTTCATTTTGGTCCTTAATTTTAGAAAAATAGTGTCACGTTAGTCTTTCTGTTAGTTGAACTATGACGGCGTCACTAACGTGTCTGACGTGTACCGTTAAGTGGCTGATTTACATTCCACGTAGGACCAAAGACAACGTGGTTGAGTACCTTCTTTTTTTTCTTCTTCTTCTCTCCCACTTGCAGCACCAAAAGCGACGTCGTTTAGGTACCTTTTAATCTTTTTTCTCCCTTTCTCTCTTCTTCTTCTCTCTAATATAAGTCCCTACCACCCCACCCCCTATTAAATTACAGTTTACCACCACCACCATCTCCTGTAATGACCACGACCTCACTGGTACTTCTTCAAGGCGAGGCGAGGCTGCCATGGGCAACGCTTTCCTTCTGCAAGGTGGAGACTGTGCCGAGAGCTTCAAGGAGTTTCATGCTAACAACATTCGTGACACCTTCAGAATCCTTCTCCAGATGAGTGTTGTTATGATGTTTGGAGGCCAAACGCCTGTTATAAAGGTTGGAAGAATGGCGGGTCAATTCGCAAAACTGATATCGGAATCGTTCGAGTTTTCAAAACGACGTGAAGTTGTCGAGTTAAAGAGGTGATAATGTGAATGGAGATGCATTTGATGAGAAGAACAGAATTCCTGATGCACAAAGAATGATTAGAGCGTATACTCAATCCGCAGCGACTCTTAATCTTTTAAGAGCTTTTGCCACTGGAGGTTATACTATTATGCAAAGGGTCACCCAATGGAATTTGGACTTCACACAACATAGTGAACAAGGAGATAGAGTGTATACTAATGGTTGGACAACTTTCTCATCCTAAGTTTATGTAAATTACAAGTGGGAGCTTTGGCGAAAATATTATTACTCAAACTCATTAAAGTTTTCAGAATGTTCGGTTTTTAAAGTCGCAAAATATGCAGAAGTCTACTGAGTTAGTTGTCATTAATCAAAAATCTCTGCTGATGTGCTATTTGAATTTGGAAGAGATTCTAGGCTTGTTCGGGTTTGTTGATCGGTTGTTTCGGCTATATAATGAAGATTATTTAAAAAAAAAAACAGAGAGGGAAAGGGGCAACAACACAAACTATATAATTGAAGGTAACTTTAGAATCAACAAAGAAGAAAAAGAAGAAGAACAGCCCTAGACCAAGCTTCTTTGAACAAATTCGAGGTAAATGGTCCCTCAAATTGGGTTCACAAATAAAAAAATTCCCATGGCAAGAACCAGAAGAACAGCAAGAACAAGAAGAAGAAGAAAAAAGATAGAAGAACATGAGTCTGACCAGTTCCAGAACAAGTCTTCAACGAGCTCTCCTTTGAATTTTCAGTTTCCAATGTGTTTATCTCATTGGACCGAGGGACCACGATTATAGAAGCTTGCACCCAATTCTTCATTTTCTCATCCAAACTCTTCCATTCAGCCTTCTGCACCTCTTCAATACTAAGCCTCTCAGCTTTTGGTGCTGCAAGTGGGAGAGAAGAAGAAGGAAAAAAAAAAACAAAAGGTACTCAACGACGTCGTTTTTGGTCCTACGTGGAATGTGAGTCAACCACTTAACGGTACACGTCAGACACGTTAGTGATGCCGTCATATCTCAACTAACAGAAGGACTAACGTGGCACTATTTTTCTAAAATCAAGGTCTAAAATGAGCCTTTTTTAGTGTTGGGGACCAAAAGGGGCTTCATGAATATTGTTAGGAACGAAAAAGGATATTTACTCTAAAAAAAATTGAATCTTTTGCGATTTTGACAAAACCAGTTGTGGTTCAGGGTTCAACCATAGTATTTTTCTAGCTATTCTCTTTTGCTTTTTAGAAAAAATTTAAAGTTTCAATTTTTGTCGGTCAATCCATATGACCCGCAATTCGTCGTGTCCGGAATTCAATTTTGACCCACGAACAAAAACGTGTCATGATGGGTTGGACAATTTGACCCATTAGACATACCTTAACACAGCACAAATCCGATCCACCACATTTTGTCACTTGTGCAAGTGTAATGTATGGCACCTCATGGTTATGCTGGACATTTTTGGAATTTTGTTGGGAAGTTGTACGGGTGATAAGTCTTTGAAAAAAGACTTAAGTGTTGTTTGTAGGGGTGTCAATATAGGTTATGACACGCGAGTCAATTCGCGACACGATATGAAAATTTGTGTTCAGATTGACCCGCAAAAAAATCTTGTCGTGTTCGTGTTGGGAAAAAATGACACGTAAAAAATTTGTGTCGTATTCGTGTTGATATATTCGTGTTCATGTTGACCTATATTTTTTATTATTATTATTACTTTTTTTAAAAAAAATTAATTTCGACCCATTTTTTTAAAAAAAATTTGTCAATTACCGTTTTGACACCTATTTTGCATGTTATTCGTGTCGTGTTGTGTCAATCCGCAAAAAATTCGTGTCGTGATCGTGTTGATGTATTCATATCGTTTCAACCCATTTTGACACCCATAGTTGTTTGGTATGGAGATTTATTTAAAAATCCAACAAAAGTGGGGTGGGGCAAAAAAATTTCAACATTTGGTATGAGAAAACTGAAAATATTCCCGAAATTTTTTTTTTCCATCATTTGAGTTTTAACTACAAAATTCCAAACGAAAATATCATCTGATACATGGTAATTTTATTTTCCCATAGCATTAGTATAATTAACCCAACATCTCCGGAAAAATTTTGGATCTACCAAATACCTTTTCGTAACTTACCTAAGAAAAAAAATCCACCGTATTACAGGAAAAAAATTTTCTCTGTAAAAAAAATATCTCATCTACCAGACGCCTCTTAAAATCCTAAAATTGGGCTAAAATTCACTGAAAATGAATTTATTTTAAAGCCGGCTAAAGAAACCTAGCCCAATTCGTAAAATAATATTTTCTGAAGAAAAGACAAGTGGGCTAATGAATGTATTGGTTTATGCAGGTTAAACGCCCAGTTTAGGACCCAACTGCACCAGCCATGAATCAAGAGGGCAAAAGTGAAGGAATCCAAACAATCAGCATAGTAGGAATTAAACAAGATGTAAACTACTATAATTATGAGAAATGAGGATGAACAAATATGGCAGCCAACATGTCTGAGTATCGTGTGAGAATACTTTTGCACTGAGCACTTACAACTAGAGTATGAGCAATGCCATTGAACATTGGAGTGTTTTGAACTTGTCTGGTAGCCAAATTGATAAGAATTCACAAAGCTCTAAAGGACAGCATTAGTAGTTTTTTACTTCTTTATTTACATTCACAGTTTATGGGTGCTTTTACAATGTTGTTTGCATCAAATTTAAATTTAACTTTTACTATTACCTTTAAAGTTTTTTGTGTGTGTGGATAGTTTTAAAGTTTTTTAATTCAAAGTTAATTTCACCTAATACTATTGAAATAAAACATATATTCTCATTAATCAAATAGAAACCGTATTCTTAAACATAAAACTCATTTTTACAATAAATATTTACAAAATTAATTCTCCTAAAAATAGTTAGTTTCTCCAATTATATAGATAACAAAGTTCAAAGAATATGCCATCTATGATTTAGAACCTTTCTTTTCGCTTATTATATTATATTTTAAATGTTTTTTGGAAGATGAACAAGTCCAAAGAATATGCCCTACCTTTAAATAAAGACATGGATTATGAATTGGTGGATGTGATTATTTCACCTTTGAAAGTGAGAACTCAACCGAATAGACAGCTAGCTTATTTCAATAAAAGAAATTGATCTTTTATGCACAAGTATTTTAGTTTTTCGACATACAATGGTATTTTTATTTTTGTCTTCCTTTTCTAATAATTGTACATTAAATTATACCAGCATCTACAATGGTTGTTGAACCACAACCTTATATTGTCAAAACCAACACGTTTATAAATTTACACATACTCAAAAACTTCGTAAATGTGTACCAAAATCTCGCATACTTTTGGTCCTCGTTATATATAAAAAGGATTAGGTTATTCTATTTTTTTTATTTCTATTACATATTATTTTTCTTTCCGATAACATTATATCATAATTTTAAGGGAAAATATTTTCTCATGTTACAATGAGAATTTAATTCTCATGTTGTGACCCTTCGATTTGCGTGTAAAATTTTTCTTTTCTTTTTCTTTTTTTAATAAATGTGGAACCCACCACTAGTTGAGTCACAACATGAGAATTGAATTCTCATGCAACATGAGAAAATTAAATCCCTAATTTTAATTAAGCTTTATCATTTATTTCTAAACGGTGTACTTTAAATTTTTTTACTCTATGTACTTTTTGTAATACATAATTATAGCATGAAAAGTTATATTTTCTCTCTTTAGTCGTGACGTCAGGTAAACAATAAAAACAAATTTTCTTAATATAACTATAGGAAAGGATACGTTTACAATTTTTTTTTATAAATTACACTATGCATTCTCAGGAAAATATAGTGTAACCTAATGTTCTCTCGAAAAAACATAGTATAGTTTGTAAACAAATTTTTTTTTGTAAATATAACTTCCCTGTAACTATATATTATCTAAAGTATATAAAATAAAAAACTAAAAAAATACAACTTCCAATAGTCACATTGACACCTTATAAAAATATCAAACTTCGTAAATGTGTACCAGAATCTAGCATACTTTTGGTCCTCCCTATATATAAAAGTACAAAACAACCCTTCCACCGGTAGTGTTCTTTGTGGAGGCTACAGAACAATAGAGTTCAGCGATGAAGTTCTTCTTTTGAATTGCTTTCGTTTGCAATAATTAATGCAACATAACTGCTTTCCCTTTTGGCAATATCCAATGTGTTTGAGAATTGAGAACTCCATAGAGTTTCTTTCTTTTTCTCAGCCAAGACAGAAAACCCACCATTGAATCATTTTTCATAAAAATTAGACCTTTTATTTGTGATTCTCTTCTCTTTCTCTTTTGTGATTCATTTTCTTTTAGACACCCCTCTAAATCCAAATCAATCAATTGTACAAATGGGTTCTCTTCTGTGCTTGCTTTTGGTTATTCTTTCATTGTGCTATTGTGTTTCTGCTTCTTGCTCTAATGGAGACTGCAAGGTTTGTATACCCCCACCTTTGCTTTGAATCATGCCTTTAAGTTTTTGTTTTTATCTTGTGGTTTTTTTGAATCTTTGTTTAGCTTCTTGATGAGTGCTCGTCTGATCATGATTGTGGAGTTGGGCTCTTTTGTTTCTCATGCCCACTTGGATTTTCTGGCTCTAGGTGTGTGAGATCATCCATCACAGATCAATTCAAGCTCATAGTAAGATACCCATTTCTCTTTTTTAGTCTTTGTCTAATTTCACAAGAATCTGTCACAACACAAGCATAGATGATAATTCCTATGTGTCAAACTTTTTAACAATGGCATCATCAACTAAAAACTTAGATTGGTTGGAAACTTAGGTGGTTCTCATTCTGGTGGGGTAGGCGAGAAACTACTTCCATCATTTTACATGATCTGAATATTAAATGCCTCTTTAGGAAAAGTTGTGTTAATCTTTCAAGGCATTGTATTTTTATTTTTATTTTTATTTTTTGAGTCTCCTCAATCAGTTCATCTTTGGACTAGTCTGGTTCGAGCACTGTCGGACCCAAAGCGAGGGTGGCTCTCCCAAGACCTTTTTTTCCATTCCCAGTGCTCGAACTCGAGCCTTGGTTAAGGGATACAAATTCCTTATCACTTGTGCCAATAGTGTTTGGTAAGGCATTGTAATTTTTTAAGACCAAAGAGAAAGACAAGTTAGTCACATGGGTCCAAGTTTGAAAGGGAGATATAGGCATGCTCTCTTTAAGAGAGGGGGAATAAAAAAGGAAATTTAAGAGCATTATATCTTAATCTGTTGTTAATTGGTTCTTCTTCTTCTTTTTTCCTGTTAGAATAATTCTTTACCATTCAACAAATATGCATTTTTGACAACACACAACGCTTTTGCCATTGATGGAGAACCATCTCACACAGGAGTGCCTCGAGTAACCATCACTAACCAAGAAGACAATATAACCCAGCAGCTAAATGTAAGCGATTTAGTACTAGTCAGCTTAGCTTCTGCTTATTATTCTGATTTTCGTATGAGGAGGCGCGTTAGAGAAGTATAAAAATCTCTGATATAGCCTCACCTAACAGTTTAAGCTTTTAGGTTGAATTGGTTCTTTACAAAAGGTCACCATTTTCTTTCATCAATGGTTCATTTTGTAGAACGGAGTTCGGTCATTGATGCTTGATACATATGATTTTGATGGAGATGTGTGGTTATGCCATTCATATGGAGGCCAGTGCTATGACTATACAGCTTTTGTATGTAAAAATCATATCAGTTCTGTTTCTTTTTGGCCTATGCTTTTCTAACTTGTTTTGGATAAAAAGTTTGCAAACACTAATGACTAATGAGTACCTCTACAAATAGGAACCAGCTATAGATACACTGAAGGAAATTGAAGCATTTCTATCAGCCAACCCAAAAGAAATTGTCACACTCATATTGGAAGATTATGTTGAAAAACCCAAAGGACTGACAAAGGTCTTCACTGACGCTGGTTTGATGAAGTTTTGGTTTCCCATCACAAAAATGCCAAAAAATGGTGGAGATTGGCCTTTTGTGAGTGATATGGTTGCTAAGAACCAAAGATTACTAGTGTTCACTTCTGTCAGGTCTAAGGAAAAAAGCGAAGGCATTGCCTACCAGTGGAATTACATGGTTGAAAATCAGTGTAAGAAAACACCAAACATCTTTATTCTTTACTACAATCATTTTTCTTGTATTATAAAGCCCTCCTATATATAGGATCCAGGACTGATTATACATGATGTGTAGATCTATGGTAGGGAGTCTTACCTTGCATTTGTAAATATGTGAATTCAGAGTTACATTGTTAAGAGTGTGAAAAAAACATAAACTGAACTGAACTGATCCAAACTGCACCAAAAAAGTCATATATTTTTTGAATTAGTTCAAGAACAGAACCATTTTATTTGAGCCAGTTCGAGAACTGAATTGTTTTTTCAAAACTGGTTTGATTTAAAAAGCCAACCACTTTACCAATTCAGTTCAATTTAGACTAAAAACCGAACCCAACCATTTTCTTCAACGGATTCAAGAACCAAATGCTTTTTAAAACCAGTTCGGTTCACCTGAAGTAAACTACTTTTCTAGTTCGATTCGTTACAAAAAACTAAACCTAACCACGCACACCCCTACATGGCACAATACCAACCATTGTGTCAAGGCTCTCTCCTTCAAGCATTCATTGTTGCTTCCTTTGTAAATTTTCATTTTTGGTGTGATCTTAATTCTGCAGATGGGGATGGTGGAATGAAAGCAGGAAGCTGTCCAAACAGGGCAGAATCACCTCCTCTTAATGACAAAAGCAAGTCCTTGGTGTTGGTAAACTACTTTCGATCCGATCCAATTAAACCGGTCACATGTATTGATAATTCAGGAGGTCTCATTAAAATGCTACAAACATGCCATGGTGCTGCTGGCAACCGGTGGGCTAATTATGTTGCTGTTAATTACTACAAGGTAAGACTTTGGCATGTTTTAACCTCTTTTTTTTGCCTTCTAATTTTTGTTGCTAAAGCATGAACTTTGGACTCATTCATCCCAATATGGGGATTCTTGTGCAGAGGAGTGAAGGAGGAGGATCATTCCAAGCCGTGGACACTCTCAATGGGAAGCTCTTGTGTGGCTGTGATGACGTTCATGCATGTGTGGTAAAGAAATTTTCACTCTTGCTTTCTAGTAACATATGTCAATATATAAATACCACCAATTAAATTTTGATTCTTTCATTTTCAGCATGGATCTACTTCACAAGCTTGCTCATCATACAAAGCAAAGCAACAAGAGCAACAAGCTTCTGGAAAATTTTTTGATTCATATAAACTGTAATTGCTTGTCTTTTATCCCAGTCTTCCAGCTTCGGATACAATCATACAAAGTCTATTTTCTGCATTCATAGTCTTACCAGATTATGTTCGATTCAGTACTTGTGTGACATGAAGATTCACAATTAGAATAGCTTTAGTTGACATAATATGCTTAAACGTGTATAACCAAAAATATAAAGTACATGTTTTGGCAGAATATGTAGCAAGTACCAATGTCTAGTATACTAACACATTTACACTAGACTTTAGTTTGAATAAGTCGTTCTATATAAAATAATTTGAATCTGATCTGTTCTATTAGTTTTGGTATAGATTAAATTATAAATTCGGACAGGTCTATACTAGAAAAATAAAAGCCCTAACATAAGCCTGTTAGCCTATCAAGCCTTTAATATGACAATAGTTATTAAGAATTATAAAAAATAAAGTATCTTATTAATTGAATTACTTAAATATTTATTTTATTTTAATTTAATTAAAACAAATAATATCATATAGACTGATGTGTAGACTGATAAACCAAGACTTATAAGAGTAGACTTATAATCTATTTTCTAAACGAGTTTTTTAAAAGACTTGAACTTGTTTTATTTTAGTGAATGCAAACCCTAATATAAGCTGCATCATAAACCCTAATTATTTTACCGATAGATTGTTGGATTTAGTGTTTTTCATGGTGTTGAAAATATAATTTTATCTCCTGTAATATCAGAAACAATAAACTTTAGATTGTTTGGCCCATTTAGACCCTTGGTAACACCAATAATAATAATAATAATAACAATAATAATAAATAAAAACATATTGGAATTTATGGCTTACTTATCCAGATGAATAAGCTTGCACTATGAGTCCGTTTGGATGAGTTTTTTTTTTCTTCAAAAGCTGCTTTTTCTAAGAAAATAAAGCACTTCTCGAAAAAAGTCTGTTTGGATGCCAGCTTTTAAAAAAAGCAGAAGTCATAAAAAAAGCTAAAAACTTATTTTTTCCGGAAACTAAAAATTAACTTTTAAAAAAAGCAGAAGTCAAAAGCCAAAAATATTTTTTTCAAAAATCAAATATTTTTTAAAATCTAAATAGCTGTAACTTTTATAGAAAGTACTTTTAAAATAAGGAAATAATAAAAGAGCTTTCTTAAAAAGCCAATACAAACGCACTCATGGCAAGAAACAAAAGCAATTAGCTTGCTTTACAAACTCAAAATCGTTTAGGGGCGTTTGGTTGACGAGAAACTTTTTGCAAAATTTATTTAAATTTGCAAAATCTATGTTCGGGGAGAAACTTTGCACCTGTTTTTTTCACTTATAGTTATCTCAGAATACCACATCTTAAGTGGTATTCTGTATCAGTGAATTTCATCCAAAAATCAACACAAAAGTCATTTCCCCATCTACCTAGTATTTTTGTCAAAAACACCTGAACCAAACATGTTATTTCTCAATATCCACTTGCATTTTCCCATCAATTCCAAAATTAATTTTCTACCAAACAATACCGTAAACCTTAAAGTACACACATGCACACACACATCACAAGTTTATGAGCATCCAGCTAGTCTTCGAATCAAACTTTTAGCCTACACCCAATTCCCGGAGTGTTGGGTTTGATTCCCTCAACGTGCCTTTGGGTCCATAATCTCAGAGAAAACAGTCCCAGACATCATCAATTTATCACTTTCCTTATTACCAGAGCTATGTTCTCCGCTGCTAGTCGTCACACTCACTCCACTACTCTTATTGAAATCCGAAACCTGCCCCAAGCTGGTCCCACTACTGAACAATATATCATCACTATCATCTCTTTTTACAACCATTCCAACACCATTCTCATCACGCTGCTCAGCACTCTCTTGTAACTGCAACGCAAACTCCAGCATCCAAACGACGTCGTTCATCGAAGGTCTCTGTGTCCCATCATCCAGCAAACAGCTCACGCCAATCTCACCGAACTTCCTCAAGCATTCTGGCGCAATACTACCCTTCAACGCGGGGTCCACAATCTGACCCAGGGTCCCACTCTTGTAACAATGCCTCGCCCAATCAGCAAGCGACACCTGTTTCTTCTCCGTGGTTCGGATCAGAGGCGGTCGAGCACACAGTATCTCAAACAGCACCACTCCAAATGAGTACACGTCAGACTTCTCCGTCAAACGCTGCCGTTTATAATACTCCGGGTCTAAATACCCAACGCTGCCCTTAACCACGGTGCTCACATGGGCCTTTGACATGCCCGTAGGCCCAATTCTCGATAACCCGAAATCCGAAACCTTCGCCACCCATTTCTCATCCAATAAGATATTCGTCGTTTTCACGTCGCGGTGGATGATAACATGCTTCGCGCCTGTATGGAGGTAATGCAGCCCACGCGCTGCTCCGATGCAAATCTGCAACCGTTGCTTCCACTTCAGAGCAGGGTTATCGGTGTTGTAGAGATGGTCGCGGAGAGTGCCACGTGTCATGAAATCATAGACCAAGATCATCTCGCTATTCTCGTTGCAGTAGCCAATAAGAGAAACGAGATGAAGGTGGCGAAGCTGCGATAGCATGTGGATCTCGTTCATGAACTCGTTCGCACCCTGCTGCGAACCCGGTTTGAGACGCTTGATTGCCACAGCGGTTAAACCGTTATCGACGTAGCCCTTGTACACGTGGCCGAATCCGCCAACGCCAACGATGAAAACCTCGTCGAAGTTGTTGGTGGCGGATTTGATCTCGACGAGCGAGAATTGTCGACAGAGATCCGACGGTAGGGATGAGTTCTGCGTGTTTGTTGACTTGGTCGTTGAGAATGAAAGTGGACCCCACTTCGAAGTCGCGGAAGACTTCGAATGCTTGGTTTTGGTTTGGGACTGGGTTGTGGTTTTTCTCTTTACAAGGAAGAGGAACAAAACGACGACGATCAAGACCAAAACGACGACTCCGGAAACCACCCCCGCGACGACGACGACGGTCACGCTCTTCTTTTTCTTGCCGTTTTGAATAACCGGTGAATTTCCCGGTTCTTGGATCGGATCCGGGTTGGGTCCGGCGAGGTTGTTAGACCCGGCGTCGCTGATTTTGAAGATTTCGAGACCGTTCAAGAATGGGTCACTAAATCTTGTATCCTTATAATCTGTATAAGGATGCATTTGGATAGAAAGATTAACCCTTTTCTGATTAACACTCAACGGAATCGAAACGGCGTAGTCTCTGTGAACAGCAACACCCTTTTGCTTACTCCATCTCAGAACAGAAGCACGTTCCTCTGCTATCTGGCCATCTATGTATATGAAGAAAGCCCTGTCACTTGGCTCGTTGATATTCGGGTCAAGCTCGCAAAAGTGCAACCTAACCATATAGTAGAAGCCAGTATCAACTTGAAAACCCCAAGTCAAATTCAACATTTTATTCAGAGTTCCATTTTTACCCATATCACGTGCTGTTCTGTAGAGTTGAACGGGTGCTACATAATCAGGATTCACAGTGATACTCATGTTACCTGAGATATCACCTGGTAGATCATCACGTGCACTTGGTCTCATTAGATAATCTTCATCGTGACCTTCCCAGATTCTCAAAAGTCCGGTGTCGTTTCGCGGCGAGATTGCTTGGCCACCGACTTTGATTCTATAATCTGTCTCGAGTGCAGTTTTTGATGAAACGCTGTATTGGGTTGTGCCTGTACCCACAAGCTTGAATCCTGGGTTTGTTGAAGCTGTGTAGTAGAGATCATCAGGCATGGACAGAACCTCGATTCCGTTGATGAAAGCGTAACAGTTTGGTTGTTGTGATGTTGTGTTTGGAGTGAAGGTTAGGTTGAGCCTTTGACTATCGTCAACGTTGATTATGTATTCTTTGAAGATTGTTGTTTCCTTGCCTTCAGCGTCAGCTGTGAGTGAAGCGTTGAAGTTCTGTAAGAGTGTGAAGACACCGGATTTGACGGTGAAGAATGATTGGGTGCGGTCGAATTCAGGATATGAAGCTGGGTAGAAGAAGAGGCGTAGGAATTTCGGGCCTGTGGTGAGAGGGAAGGAGTAGGTGAATTCAGAATGAGAAAGACGAGATGTGGAATAAGGGACTGTGTTAATTGAAGGAGCTTGTGTTGTTGCTGTAGCAGACACTGTTGTTGTTGTTGGGTTGTTAAGAGATAAGAGTTTTGAGTCTGTGTCACCTGTCCATGTTCTATCACCGTCGGAGACGGTGCCTGTGGTTCCACAATTGATGGTGAAATGATCCTCTGGTTCGTAAGCTTTGATTTGTGTGGTGAGGTGAAAGAGCAAGATGAAAAGAGAAAGGTAGAGGATGGTGGTGGTACTATTGAAGCTCATGTTTTTTTTTTGTTTCAATGAATGTGGTGAATGATCTACTGGTTAAGTGTAATTATGAAAAGTTATGATGAAGTGGTCATGGTTTGATTGGTTGTAGTTGCTGGGAAGACTGTGAGAGAGGAAAGTTCATTTAGTCTTTGCATAGCAAAAGATTATTTGAATACAATTGCAAGTAGCATAATCGGGGGACCTGCTTTTTTTGAGTTTTTTTTGACTTGTTCAGCTTGGAAACGAGTGGAGTGGACCATGCTATAAGATGATGATCACACACGAAAACCAAAATGTCAATGTTCTAGCTCTGCAAGAGTAAAACAAAACAAAAAAATCAGTGCCTGTTTGAGTTTTTTTTTTTAATTATCACTAAAAGTGCTAAACTTTTTTTTTTTTTTTTTATGATATAGGATATTATTACGAGTGTTATTATCAATGTTACTATTTATTTATTTTATTATTAGATCTATTATATTGATTCATTATATTTATTTTAATCTTTGTATAATTACAATTCTTCATATTTAATATAAAAACATTAAATATGGGACATTAAATACGAAAAATTATAATTACATGACGATTGAAATAAGGGTTTATGTTTTCTTATGTTGCATGAAAACATGAGAGAACAAAAGTAGAGACAATTTAAATGTGGATCTCACATTTTATATTAAAAAAGTAAAGAAAAATTAGCTGGCACGGAAAATGAATTTGTGTAGGAAAATTGTTTGCTCTCCTGTAAAAGGAGAGCATGATTTCCGTTGAAATAACTATAAAGTATTAAATATAGGAAGAAAAAATAAAATTTTTAGAAAGTTAAATCAGAATCGTTTGATCAACATACTTGATCTAACGGTGAAACAAACTGATAGTGACATTGGTAGTAACACGAATTAGTAATAACAATATTGTCTCTTTTTTATTTTTATGTAGTTAAGATTTATACAACTTTAAAAAAAATTATATATGTATAATTATGTTTCAGAAGTAATTGTACTTTATTCTTTAAATAGGATTAATCTAGGCAATGTTGATTTCAGTTTTGGCTTATCTGCAGAATTTGGATGCTGTTGTTGGCATACCCAGAGAGAATAATCTGCTCCTCCCGTTTTGAATATTTTGTTCTTTTTTTAATGAATTATAAGATGAATGATTATGTGAATGTGAGGTTTTCACAAAATAGTACTCTTAATTTTTATTTTTATTTTATTAAATGATTTTATTTATAAATTTTACATTATTCTCAATTTCGTAATTTTTGTTTGAAGTTAAACTGCAAATGGTTATATTTACATTTAATAAAATTATAAATAAATAATTGTGTGTGTTAACATCATGCTTTTGTCTTGGAATATACATGTTGGTATGACTGAGGGCTGCGTCTGTTTTCTCGTCTTGTACTCTTGTGGCTGTCGCACTCTTATTGAAATGTGGACTTTACAAACTTACTGTTCCTGTTCTTGGTCACGTATCCTTTTCGTGGAAAATTAATTCTGCAAGATTTTCAAATTGATAATATATATTCGTCATTTTTAAGTCCAACAGCTGTATATATATTTCTAAGCTCAGCAAGTGGATCACAGGTATGCTTGCTGAATTTGACCTTTGCATGCACAGGACAAGTTATGTGTGCCCAATAGGGTTAAAAGCCCAACTTCTTCGAGGTATGTTACCTTTTATAATAATAATATTAATAATAGGATTTGTTTTTTCTACTATCAATGTAAAAGATTTATTTACATTGAGTCTAAAATGACGTCGTTCTGAAACGAAAATTATAATGACCCTAACTGGTAAATCTTAGTTAGAGATTTAATTTAAGGATTTAAATGCCATAATTAGATTCAGTGAGCGATTTCGAGTATTTTGACTGTAATCATGACTATGTTATGAACAGTGCGTTCTGCCGGAGAATTTACAGTTTTGTGAATTAACCGGTAGAGCTTAAAATGAGCAAAATAATTTTAGGAACATAATTTGAAAATTCTGATGACAAATATGAGTTCAGAACGAAAAATTGTATAGTCTGGCACTTTCCGTGAAAATCTCGTGAATAGTGTTTCTACCGGGTATTTTGTACTGCTGTTTAAGCAACCGGTAGAGTCCAGAAATAAATAATTGATGAAATAAGAATAAGAAAGTCCAATATATGCCAAGCGAGTCAATATAGGCCCAAGAAAATGATAAGTTTATAAGTGTTAAGTTTCAGAATTAAATAAAGTACAGTTAGTGGTTCACAGTGCATTTCGTTAAAAACGGTGCAAAAACCATACTGTGAATTATGAATATTGTTCCTTAGGAAATAAAAATTAATTTAAATAACTTTAGAAAAATAAAAATATATCCGTAGCTTTAAGTTAAGTTTCCGGTAAATTTAAGTGAAATACGCGATAGAAAAACATCCGACAAAAGGGCCACATGTGCCTAAATAGCTTGGCCACTTAAATGAATCACTATTCATTGCAAAAATTTCTTCTTCTCTCTCTTGAAGGGCCGAGCTTCAGCCATGGAAAAGGGGGGGGTTAGGGTTTTGCTTGTTTTGTTGATTTCTTCTTGAATTCTCAACCAAATCTTATGACCCACCACTTGAAATTGATTAGGAACCACTCAAGGAATCCATTGCACCTATCCATTTGAGCTATAGTTGAGTGTGTGAAGAGTTATTCCTCCTCTTATTTTCGGATTACTATTCATAGGAGGAGAAAAAGTGGGTTTTTGATGGAGCTTTGCTTGGAGGTTATTCTCTAGGCTTTGTACAAGTGATTAGAGGTAAGAAACCTTTATTTCTATGGTATTATTTTGTGATCTATGTTTTGAAAATTTGGAGCATGTTTTGAGTGGGAAATATTTGATGTTAGAAGGTGAAAATTATGATGGATTGTTGTTGTATAGGAATGATAGTGTTTAGTAAGCATTAATTTGTGATAAAAAAATTGAAAAGCCCTAGTGCACTCTTCCCCTAGGTTTCGGCCTTCATGGCTTATATAGGGTTTATCATGCAAATTTTTATTGTATGTTTGAAAAGGTAAAATATGTTGGAATGTAGTGTAAATGGATTAATTGGTGGAAATGCCAAAGTTAGAAAAAAATCCTACAAATACTTGCTCTATGTTGCGAACTATAGGATGTTTAGGGGTATATATATATATTGGTTACATTTTATTCTAATAAAATGGGTTGCATTTTAATATACCAATGGATGAGCTAAGAAGTGAAATGCTTTGACAAATGGTTGAAAAATACCTTGAGTCCCTAAGGGTACGCCCGCGACTTTTAAAGAAAAATAACATGATTTATGTGAAAGATTCTTAAGTAAATGCTTGATTAAATTAAAGAACGCCAACGGGTGTATAGAGGTCTAGACTTGTGTATTGGCATAGAATTGGCAAAAATATAAAGAAAGGAAAATAAGCGATAAAATGTATGCTTATGAAATAATCATGGTATTGCATCATTTTATTGATGCATTGTAAATTATTCTCTAGGTGTGCCTAGGGATTGAGAAGGATCGGAAATCTCTTGAAGCGATAAAAGTAACTTGTTCCACAAGTAAGCGTATTGGTAAAGCTTCAAGAGGTAAGCTCTATGTTTAAGGAGTCTTTTCCTACTTGAGTGCTCCACCATGGTTAGTGAACTATGGTTGGACTGTATGACTGTGATTTAGATGCTTTGTATAGATGCATTCATATAGAGTTATTTGATAACATGATATGTTTTGCTCTGATATGACTTCTGTAATATGATTTCTGTAACAATCTCTGGCCATTGATTGTATAGTACCCGGACGTCCGCTTTGGGGTCCTCCCTCGGGACTGATGGTGTACTCCTCTGATATGTCTGGTTCCGCTTTGGGGTCCTCCCTCGGGAACACGTGCGTTGATTTCCGCTTGGGGTCCTCCCTTGGGAATGACGGCGCACATCTCTGATATGATATGGATATATGCTCTGTTCTGTTATGATATCTGTTATATGTTGTATTTGTATACTCTGTATCTGAATTTCATGCAGGAGTGAGCCAGGGGTATGGAGAATTCTCTATAAACCTGGAGCTTATTGAGATTTGTAATCTCACCCCTCTTTGGGGACACATTTTCAGGGGCCCAGATTTCCGGTGAGTCCTCACTAGGCAGGGACACGACACGTGGCTGAGGCAGTTGACAGACCGGATTTTGAGTGGCTGTAGGCTACTACCTTTTTGGAGTGTTTGATGTATTTTAGTATTTTCGCATTTGATGGATCATGATATTGATCCTTTATTTTGTATATGGCCTGTATATGTTTTGTACATGTCTATCAGTTTGATGCATGTACATTTGAGTATTCAGGAACGTTATATGATGATGTAGTATTCAGATAGGTTTATGTTTTGATGGCATGCTGTTAGATTTAGTGGCACGGAGCCATGTTATGCATGCGCCCATGTATGGGTATTTGATTATATTTGGATATCTGGCATTTCTGAATTGATATGTTGTATAAACTGTTTATCAGGAAATGCTTCTGAGTGGGATTGGAAAATCCCCAGTTGTCCGATTTATAGAGGAAACTCTGCCCGATTTTCGTTTACGCCGAGTAAGAATTAAGTTAGAAAAAGAAAAAGTTAGCTCATATTTTTGTAAGTTAAGTCTTCCGCTGTTTCTGTTTGTATCATATGTATGTTAATTGAACCGGCTCGAGACGGGGATGTTACATTTATGGTATCAGAGCAGTTTCTCTAGGAGAGCCTGTGAAATATTGCATGAACTGTTCGGGTTGTTATGTTCTTGAGTTTTCTTGGAATACTATGATATGCATGTCTGATCACCGAGTGTGAGCGTAGCTAACTCATTCCTTTGTGTGAAATATGCAGAATTATGGTTCGCCCAAGAAGGACTTCTGATCCTCCTATTGACCCGACCGATCCAATATTGGCAGATTTGGCAAGACCCCGACTTAACCCGCGGGGAAATACTTCACAGCCAGATCCAATGATAATGGCCTTAACTGAGATGCAACAAAATATGGCTGCAGCTAGGCAGCGAGAGCTTGAAGTGATGATGAAAGCAAATCAAGATCTGTTAGAGGCTAATAGGTTGGCCAATCAAGAAATGATGGCAGCAAGCAGAATGGCGAATATTGAAATGATGAGATTACTCTTGGTTGAGGTGAGGGCGGGTGGGCAAGGTCCACAGCCACAGCCTGAGCCACAACCACAACAGCCTGTTCCTCCTCCTCAAAATCCCATTGTTGTGGAGGGTGAAGGAAATCATGATGTGAATGAAGAATCTAGTCACAGGGGTGGCGTGGCACAGCCAGCCACTAATAGAGAGCAAAGAGAAAGAATGCTAAATGCCTTCCGAAAACATGCACCACCAAATTATAAAGGAGGCATTGATCCTATTGCTGCAATTCAGTGGTTAGAAGAATTGGATCGCATTTTTACTGTCATGGAGTGTGATGATCAGCAGAAATTGTTGTATGCTTCTTATATGTTGCAGAATGATGCAGCTGATTGGTGGAGAAATACCCGTCTGCCCTTGGAATGTCAGGGTTATGCTATTACCTGGCCTTTATTTGAAAGGCAATTCTTGCTGAAATACTTTCCGGCTGAAGCCCGGATAAGGAAGAAGGGTGAATTTGAAGAACTAAAGCAGGGTCAGATGTCTATTGATGAATACTTGAATAAGTTCAATAAGCTGGCCAAATACTCTCATTTCCAGAGAGCTCCACCTACAGAGGATGACTTGATTTTTAAATTTCATAGAGGATTACATGATAACATCTCTGAAAAACTTGCAGGTGACTCATTTGATACTTTTGCTGCACTTGTTAAAAAGTGTAAAAATATTCAAGAATATTACAGAAGGAAGCATAAGGACCAATCTGCTCCTAATTCTGGTCCTAAAAACACCTCTGGGAATTCTAAAGGAAAAGGGTTGCAGGTTAGACAGTCTGATGGTAAGTTCAAAAAGGCGGGAAATTCTAAGCCTGGAAATATTAAGCCTGCTTCTCTATGTGCTACATGTGGTAAAGTTCATGCAGGGGTTTGCAGAAAAGAGCAAAGACTGTGTTACAAATGTGGCCAACCTGGGCATTTTATTAGGGACTGCCCCTTTAATGGGGGACAGGTTTCTACTATTCAGGCCACTCCGGCTCCTATTGTGGTTGAGGAACCATCTCTACCTCTCCCACCTCCAGTTGCCCGAGTATATGCAGTGACTCAGCAAGAGGCTGAGAGGTCAGCTAGTTTGGTGCGAGGTATGATTTCTATTCATGATGAAATGCTTAGTGTTTTGTTTGATTCTGGTGCCACGCATTCTTTTATTGCTGATTATGTAGCTGAAGCATTTGGTCTGCATGTGATAAAAATGAAAACTCCTATGCGTATTGTTACGGCTGTGGGAAGAGTTTTTAATGAAGACTATGTTTGTGAAAATGTGAAATTCAAGTATGAAGGCAGGGAATATTCTGCCGACTTTATTGTCTTGCACCTTGCTTCTGTGAATTTAATTCTGGGGATGGATTGGTTGTCCAAGTACTGTGTGAAGATTGACTGCTGCAGTAAAACCATTTATGTCTCATCTCATGATGAAGAAATGGAGTCTCCTTATTTGTCTGTACTTCAGGTGGTAAAGGCCTTGAAGGAAGGAGATTCCGGGTATGTTTTATTGGGAGGTCTGGTTGGCGTCAACAAGGAGCCAATTTCTGTTATTCCGATTGTCTCTGAGTTTGAGGATGTCTTTCCGGATGAAATTCCGCACTTTCCTCCAGAGAGGGAAATTGAATTTGCAATTGACTTATTGCCTGGTGTGGGACCTATCTCTCTTGCCCCATACCGGATGTCACCTCTAGAATTATCTGAATTGAAGAAGCAGATTGAAGACTTGTCCAGTAAAAATTTTATCAGACCGAGTGTGTCTCCGTGGGGAGCACCGGTGATCTTTGTTAAGAAGAAGGATGGGTCTATGAGATTATGTACAGACTACCGGCAGTTGAATAAGGTTACTGTTAAGAATAAGTATCCTTTGCCGCGTATAGATGATTTGTTGGATCAGTTGCGTGGTGCGACTGTATTTTCTAAGATTGATCTCCGGTCCGGGTATCATCAGATCCGGGTAAAGCCGGATGACGTTCCGAAGACAGCTTTCAGGTCCCGTTATGGGCACTATGAGTATCTGGTTATTCCTTTTGGGCTTACAAATGCACCAGCCGTTTTCATGGGTTATATGAATCGGATCTTTAAAGCCTATCTGGATCAGTTTGTGGTGGTCTTTATAGATGACATACTGATATATTCAAAGAGTAAAGAAGAGCATTCTGAGCATCTAAAGGTTGTTTTGCAGATTCTGAGAGAGCATCAGTTGTATGCTAAACCATCAAAATGTGAATTCTGGCTTTCTGAGATACAATTTCTGGGCCATGTCATCTCATCTGAAGGAGTGGCAGTGGACCCGAGCAAGATTGAAGCAGTGGTAGAATGGGAACGTCCTAAAAATGTTACAGAGATCAGGAGTTTTCTTGGTTTGGCTGGATATTATAGGCGTTTTATTGAGGGATTCTCACGGATGGTTTTACCTTTGACACGGTTAACCCGTAAAGGGAACCCATTTGTGTGGACCCAAGAATGTGAAGTGAGCTTTCAAGAGTTAAAAAGGAAGTTGACTACAGCTCCGGTATTAATATTGCCGGATCCTACAAGTAAGTTTGTGGTGTATTGTGATGCTTCTAAGTTTGGGTTAGGCTGTGTGTTAATGCAGTTCCGTCAGGTGGTCGCTTATGCTTCTCGGCAGTTGAAACCGCATGAGGAGAATTATCCGACACATGATCTTGAGTTGGCAGCCGTAGTGTTCGCATTGAAAATTTGGCGACACTTTCTATACGGGGCCGATTTTATTGTCTACAGTGACCACAAAAGTCTAAAGTATCTGTTTGATCAGAAGGAGCTAAATATGAGGCAACGCCGATGGGTGGAATTTCTGAAGGATTATGATTTTGAATTGCAATATCACCCTGGTAAAGCCAATGTAGTAGCTGATGCTTTAAGCAGAAAGACGCTTGGTATGGCCAATTTGATGATTTCCGAGTATAATTTGATTGAGAAATTCAGGGATCTCCACATTCCTGTGAATATAGAAGATAGTCCGCATTTATTGACTACTACGGTAGTCCTGAATTCATTAGTTGAGCGGATTAAAGAAGCTCAATTGCTTGATGAAGAGATTCAGTCTATGAAAGAGCAGGACTTTGTGTCCACTGATAGGTTCGGTCTTAAGTTTTACAAGGATCGGATCATTGTTCCAAAAGGTCAGATGGTAGATGAGGTATTGTGAGGGTCACATGGGTAAGTACACTATCCATCCTGGTGCTACCAAGATGTACCAAGACTTGAAACGGAATTTCTGGTGGTCGGGAATGAAGAAAGACATTGCTCTATTTGTGAGTAAGTGTTTGACATGTCAGAAAGTTAAGATTGAGCATCAGAGACCTTTTTTGCTGGATTATTGCATTAATATTCCGAATGGAAATGGGTCAGTATTTCTATGGATTTTGTAGTATTACCGAGAACTCAGGCTGGTTTTGATTCCATCTGGGTAGTTGTTGACAGATTGACAAAGTCTGCACATTTCATACCAGATAAAATAATTGACCACTACAAAATAGAGCATTAGTGAGGACCTTATTTTACAACAACCAAAAAATTAAAATGCAGGCTCTCTGATGCACATGATGATAAGGACTATTTGACTGTCAAATTTTATTACTCTATCTATATCAAGGCATTATAAATTTATGACATTAAGGATGGGCTGAAATTTTGACATGTCAAACACTTCTTTTCACAAAACTGCATTTCTAATATTATATATTGATTCATATATTTTATCTATTATAAAACTTAAGACCGAACCTATCAACACAATAGTCCTGCTAAATTTATTAGACTGAATCTTTTCATAATTGAGCCTTTATTGAGGGTAGAGCTTAAAATGATATTTCTCAATCAAATTATACTCGAAATCATCAAATTGGCCATACCAAGCGTCTTTCTGCTTAAAGCATCAGCTACTACATTGGCTTTACCAGGGTGATATTGCAATTCAAAATCATAATCCTTCATTCCATCGGCGTTGCCTCATATAGCTCCTTTTGATCAAACAGATACTTTAGACTTTTGTGGTCACTGTAGACAATGAAATCGGCCCCGTATAAAGTGTCGCCAAATTTTCAAATGCGAACACTACGGCTATATAACTCAAGATCATGTGTCGGATATTCTCCCATGCGGTTTCAACTGCCGAAAGCATAAGCGACCACCTGATAAATGCATTAACACACAGCCTAACCCAATTAGAAGCATCACAATACACCACAAACTTACTTGTAGGATCCGGCAATATCAATACCGGAGCTGTAGTCAACTTCCTTTTTAACTCTTGAAAGCTCACTTCACATTCTTGGGTCCACACAAATGGGTTCCCTTTACGGGTTAACCGTGTCAAAGGTAAAACCATCCGTGAGAATCCCTCAATAAAACGCCTATAATATCCAGCCAAACCAAGAAAACTCCTGATCTCTGTAACATTTTTAGGACGTTCCCATTCTACCACTGCTTCAATCTTGCTCGGGTCCACTGCCACTCCTTCAGATGAGATGACATGGCCCAGAAATTGTATCTCAGAAAGCCAGAATTCACATTTTGACGGTTTAGCATACAACTGATGCTCTCTCAGAATCTGCAAAACAACCTTTAGATGCTCAGAATGCTCTTCTTTACTCTTTGAATATATCAGTATGTCATCTATAAAGACCACCACAAACTGATCCAGATAGGCTTTAAAGATCCGATTCATATAACCCATGAAAACGGCTGGTGCATTTGTAAGCCCAAAAGGAATAACCAGATACTCATAGTGCCCATAACGGGACCTGAAAGCTGTCTTCGGAACGTCATCCGGCTTTACCCGGATCTGATGATACCCGGACCGGAGATCAATCTTAGAAAATACAGTCGCACCCCGCAACTGATCCAACAAATCATCTATCTGCGGCAAAGGATACTTATTCTTAACAGTAACCTTGTTCAACTGCCGGTAGTCTGTACATAATCTCATAGACCCATCCTTCTTCTTAACAAAGATCACCGGGGCTCCCCAAGGAGACACACTCGGCCTAATAAAATTTTTTCTGGATAAGTCTTCAATCTGCTTCTTCAATTCAGATAATTCCAGAGGTGACATCCGGTATGGGGCAAGAGAGATAGGTCCCACACCAGGCAATAAGTCAATTGCAAATTCAATTCCCCTCTCTGGAGGAAAGTGCGGAATTTCATCCAGAAAGACATCCTCAAATTCAGAGACAATCGGAATAACAGAAATTGGCTCCTTGTTGACGCCAACCAGACCTCCCAATAAAACATACCCGGAATCTCCTTCCTTCAAGGCCTTTACCACCTGAAGTACAGACAAATAAGGAGACTCCCTTTCTTCATCATGAGATGAGACAGAAATGGTTTTACTGCAGCAGTCAATCTTCACACAGTACTTGGACAACCAATCCATCCCCAGAATTAAATTCACAGAAGCAAGGTGCAAGACAATAAAGTCGGCAGAATATTCCCTGCCTTCATACTTGAATTTCACATTTTCACAAACATAGTCTTCATTAAAAACTCTTCCCACAGCCGTAACAATACGCATAGGAGTTTTCATTTTTATCACATGCAGACCAAATGCTTCAGCTACATAATCAGCAATAAAAGAATGCGTGGCACCAGAATCAAACAAAACACTAAGCATTTCATCACGAATAGAAATCATACCTCGCACCAAACTAGCTGACCTCTCAGCCTCTTGCTGAGTCACTGCATATACTCGGGCAACTGGAGGTGGGAGAGGTAGAGATGGTTCCTCAACCACAATAGGAGCCGGAGTGGCCTGAATAGTAGAAACCTGTCCCCCATTAAAGGGGCAGTCCCTAATAAAATGCCCAGGTTGGCCACATTTGTAACACAATCTTTGCTCTTTTCTGCAAACCCCAGCATGAACTTTACCACATGTAGCACATAGAGAAGCAGGCTTAATATTTCCAGGCTTAGAATTTCCCGCCTTTTTGAACTTACCATCAGACTGTCTAACCTGCAACCCTTTTCCTTTAGAATTCCCAGAAGTGTTTTTAGGACCAGAATTAGGAGCAGATTGGTCCTTATGCTTCCTTCTGTAATATTCTTGAATATTTTTACACTTTTTAACAAGTGCAGCAAAAGTATCAAATGAGTCACCTGCAAGTTTTTCAGAGATGTTATCATGTAATCCTCTATGAAATTTAAAAATCAAGTCATCCTCTGTAGGTGGAGCTCTCTGGAAATGAGAGTATTTGGCCAGCTTATTGAACTTATTCAAGTATTCATCAATAGACATCTGACCCTGCTTTAGTTCTTCAAATTCACCCTTCTTCCTTATCCGGGCTTCAGCCGGAAAGTATTTCAGCAAGAATTGCCTTTCAAATAAAGGCCAGGTAATAGCATAACCCTGACATTCCAAGGGCAGACGGGTATTTCTCCACCAATCAGCTGCATCATTCTGCAACATATAAGAAGCATACAACAATTTCTGCTGATCATCACACTCCATGACAGTAAAAATGCGATCCAATTCTTCTAACCACTGAATTGCAGCAATAGGATCAATGCCTCCTTTATAATTTGGTGGTGCATGTTTTCGGAAGGCATTTAGCATTCTTTCTCTTTGCTCTCTATTAGTGGCTGGCTGTGCCACACCACCCCTGTGACTAGATTCTTCATTCACATCATTATTTCCTTCACCCTCCACAACAATGGGATTATGAGGAGGAGGAACAGGCTGTTGTGGTTGTGGCTCAGGCTGTGGCTGTTGCAAAGGCTGTGGCTGTGGACCTTGCCCACCCGCCCTCACCTCAACCAAGAGTAATCTCATCATTTCAATATTCGCCATTCTGCTTGCTGCCATCATTTCTTGATTGGCCAACCTATTAGCCTCTAACAGATCTTGATTTGCTTTCATCATCACTTCTAGCTCTCGCTGCCTAGCTGCAGCCATATTTTGTTGCATCTCAGTTAAGGCCATTATCATTGGATCTGGCTGTGAAGTATTTCCCCGCTGGTTTAGTCGGGGTCTTGCCAAATCTGCTAATATTGGATCGGTCGGGTCAATAGGAGGATCAGAAGTCCTTCTTGGGCGAACCATAATTCTGCATATTTCACACAAAGGAATGAGTTAGCTACGCTCACACTCGGTGATCAGACATGCATATCATAGTATTCCAAGAAAAACTCAAGAATATAACAACCCGAACAGTTCATGCAATATTTCACAGGCTCTCCTAGAGAAACTGCTCTGATACCATAAATGTAACATCCCCGTCTCGAGCCGGTTCAATTAACATACATATGATAAAAACAGAAACAGCGGAAGACTTAACTTACAAAAATATGAGCTAACTTTTTCTTTTTCTAACTTAATTCTTACTCGGCGTAAACGAAAATCGGGCAGAGTTTCCTCTATAAATCGGACAACTGGGGATTTTCCAATCCCACTCAGAAGCATTTCCTGATAAACAGTTTATACAACATATCAATTCAGAAATACCAGATATCCAAATATAATCAAATACCCATACATGGGCGCATGCATAACATGGCTCCGTGCCACTAAATCTAACAGCATGCCATCAAAACATAAACCTATCTGAATACTACATCATCATATAACGTTCCTGAATACTCAAATGTACATGCATCAAACTGACAGACATGTACAAAACATATACAGGCCATATACAAAATAAAGGATCAATATCATGATCCATCAAATGCGAAAATACTAAAATACATCAAACACTCCAAAAAGGTAGTAGCCTACAGCCACTCAAAATCCGGTCTGTCAACTGCCTCAGCCACGTGTCGTGTCCCTGCCTAGTGAGGACTCACCGGAAATCTGGGCACCTGAAAATGTGTCCCCAAAGAGGGGTGAGATTACAAATCTCAATAAGCTCCAGGTTTATAGAGAATTCTCCATACCCCTGGCTCACTCCTGCATGAAAGTCAGATACAGAGTATACAAATACAACATATAACAGATATCATAACAGAACAGAGCATATATCCATATCATATCAGAGATGTGCGCCGTCATTCCCAAGGGAGGACCCCAAGCGGAAATCAACGCACGTGTTCCCGAGGGAGGACCCCAAAGCGGAACCAGACATATCAGAGGAGTACACCATCAGTCCCGAGGGAGGACCCCAAAGCGGACGTCCGGGTACTATACAATCAATGGCCAGAGATTGTTACAGAAATCATATTACAGAAGTCATATCAGAGCAAAACATATCATGTTATCAAATAACTCTATATGAATGCATCTATACAAAGCATCTAAATCACAGTCATACAGTCCAACCATAGTTCACTAACCATGGTGGAGCACTCAAGCAGGAAAAGACTCCTTAAACATAGAGCTTACCTCTTGAAGCTTTACCAATACGCTTACTTGTGGAACAAGTTACTTTTATCGCTTCAAGAGATTTCCGATCCTTCTTAATCCCTAGGCACACCTAGAGAATAATTTACAATGCATCAATAAAATGATGCAATACCATAATTATTTCATAAGCATACATTTTATCGCTTATTTTCCTTTCTTTGCATTTTTGCCAATCCTATGCCAATACACAAGTCTAGACCTCTTTATAACCGTTGGTGTTCTTTAATTTAATCAACCATTCCCTTAGGAATTTTCCAACATAAATCATGCTATTTTTCTACATGATTTCTTTTCAAACCATTTCACAAAATTATCATTTTCATACTTAACACACATATTTTATTAAAATAAAATATGCAACATCTTTTCACACTAGATATGTCGAGTAATGTAACATACAAGGATCATATACCCCTACATTTTCCTCACTTAATTTAACAACTACACGTACATAAATATATATATATATACCAAGTTCCAATTTTTTTTGGCAACTTCACTCTTTAATTTCAACCGAATTTCCATTTCAAAGGATTTTCTCATTCTTACTAACTCATCAAATTTCCCTTTTCAAACATATAATACAAAAAAATTTTGCACATCACCCTAATAACCCATCAAGGCCGAAATTAGGGTATGTCATCATGGGATTTTTTTTCCAATTTTTTATACATGTTCATATGCTTATTAACATATATCCAACACAACAACAATCCATCATCAATTCAAATTTTAAACTAATTTATTTCCCTACACCAACACATATGTTCACAATTTCATGACACAAACCATCAAAATAATATCATGGAAACAAAGGTTTCTTACCACTAATCACTTCCCAAAGCCTAGAAAGCAACCTCCAAGCCAAGCTCCATCAAAACTCACTTTTTCTCCTCCAATGAATAGTAACTCGAAAATGAGAGGAGGAATAACACTTCACACACTCAACTATAGCTCAAATGGATAGTTGCAATGGATTCATTGAGTGGTTTCCAATCAATTTCATGTGGTGGGTCATTGGATTTGGTGGATGGATTCAAGAAGAAATCAAGAAAAGGAAAATTTGAAACCCTAACCCCCCCCTTCCATGGTGAAGCTCGGTTTTGCAAGAGAGAGAAGAGAGAAATTGTGAAATGAATAGGCTTAAGTGACCAAGCTAATAGGCACATGTGGCCTTTTTTTAACAGATGTTTTTCTATCGCATATTTTAACTTAAATTGACCCGGAACTAACTTAAAGCTACGACATATTTTTATTTTTCTAAAATCATTTACATTAATTTTTATATATTACAAAACAATATTAATAATTCACAGTATGTTTCTGCACCGTTTTTTTGAAGAAATGCACTGTGAATCACTAATTGTACTTCATTTACTTATGAAACTTAACACTTATAAACTTATCATTTTCTTGGGCCTATATTGACTTGCTTGGCATATATTGGACTTTTCTATTCTTATTTCATCAATTATTTGTTTCTGGACTCTACCGGTTGCTTAAACAGCAGTACAAAGTACCCGGTAAAAACACTATTCACGAGATTTTCACGGAAAGTGCCAGACTATACAATTTTTCGTTCTGAACTCATATTTGTCATCAGAATTTCAAATTATGTTCCTAAAATTATTTTGCTCATTTTAAGCTCTACCGGTTAATTCACAAAACTGTAAATTCTCCGGCAGAACGCACTGTTCATAACATAGTCGATGATTACAGTCAAAATACTCGAAATCGCTCACTGAATCTAATTATGGCATTTAAATCCTTAAATTAAATCTCTAACTAAGATTTACCAGTTAG
>NW_026896426.1:0-22191 GCF_033153095.1 Gastrolobium bilobum | reverse complement strand
GATCAAGGACAAAAAGGGAGTTGAAAACTTGGTGGCTGATCACTTATCCAGGATTACAGAAAAAGAGCTTCAAGAAGGACCGGAAGTAGTGATCAGAGAAGAGTTTCCTGATGAACATGTTTTGGCAATATGTGCTGTCACAGAGATGGTTAGGGATAAAGTCTTATCTATCAGTACCCCACCATGGTTTGCTGATTTCGCCAACTATAAAGCTGCTGGATTGATGCCTAAGGATTTCACATGGCAACAGAGGAAGAAATTTCTGCATGATGTTAAGAGATACATTTGGGATGAGCCATATCTTTTCTATAGATGTTCAGATAGTGTGATCAGACGGTGTATTCCAGAGGAAGAACAGAAGGATGTGTTGTGGCATTGTCATGGTTCTGCATATGGTGGACATTTTGCAGGTGAGAGAACTGCAGCAAAAGTATTGTTGAGTGGCTTCTACTGGCCCACCTTATACAAGGATGCAAAGAAGTTTGTGGAGGCATGTGACAACTGTCAGAGAACTGGGAATATTTCTAGGCGACATGAGATGCCGTTGAACAATATCCAGGAAGTGGAGATCTTTGATGTTTGGGGTATGGATTTTATGGGACCTTTCCCTTCTTCCTACTCTAACAAGTACATATTGGTGGCAGTTGACTATGTTTCCAAATGGGTTGAGGCCATAGCTACAACAACCAATGATTCCAGAGTTGTGATTGCTTTTCTGAGGAAGCATATATTTTCAAGATTTGGAGTCCCTAGAGCTATCATTAGTGATGGGGGCACTCATTTTGATAATAGGATGGTGGAGTATGCCTTGGCTAAGTATGGAGTGAGGCACAAAATAAGCACTCCATACCACCCACAGACTTGTGGTCAGGTTGAGATTTCCAACAGGGAATTGAAGAGAATATTGGAGAAGACTGTTGGGAATGCTAGGACCCAGTGGTCCAAGAAACTTGATGACACTTTATGGGCGTATAGGACCGCTTTCAAAACTCCTATTGGGATGTCTCCATTTCAGTTGCTGTTTGGAAAAGCATGCCATTTGCCAGTTGGATTGGAGCACAAGGCTTTGTGGGCTGTGAGGTATCTGAATTTTGATTCCAAAGCAGCGGGACAGAAAAGATTATTACAGCTGGATGAATTGGATGAGTTCCGTTTGTCTGCTTATGAAAGTGCCAGTTTGTATAAGGAAAAGACAAAGCTATGGCATGATAGGAAGATCACACCTAGAGACTTCAAGGTGGGGGATCAAGTACTTCTATTCAATTCCAGGTTGAAGCTATTTCCAGGGAAGCTGAAATCTAGATGGTCTGGACCTTTTGTGGTAAAGGACATGAAAGCTTATGGGGCTGTGGAAATTAGCCCTTTGGATTCAAACAGGAGCTTTACCGTCAATGGCCAAAGGTTGAAGTTATATGTGGGGAATGTTGTGGATAGGCAACTACTGACAGTTGCCTTATTGGAGGTAAGATAGATCATACCCGTCAGGCTCGTGACGTTAAACAAGCGCTGAGTGGGAGGCAACCCACTGTACTAGGTATGTAATTCCATGTTCATACCATATCCATAAGATGAAGAAGTAAAGGGGGAAAATTTTTGAAAAATCAAAGAAAATTTTTTGCTACGTGCTGGGCGCTAAAACGTTAATCCTGACCGTTTTAGCATCCCTAGAGTTGCATCATTATGAAACTCTCTGGTTGTGCGCGCTAAGACGTTCACTATGAGCGTTTTAGCGTTCACCAACAACACCAATACAGGCACTCTGGCCAACCGCGCTAAAGCGCTAATTCTGACCGTTTTAGCGCTGTGCTGCACAAAGTGTGCATTTTTCTCTGGACAAGGACGCTAAAGCGCTGGTCAGCCAACGTTTTAGCGCCCCGTCACTTATTCATAAAACACGGTTTCCCTCCCACTTCTCTCATTCACAATATTTTCTTATTTTCTTGTTATCTCTCCATCTCTCTCTCTCATTGCATCTTGAGTTCTTGCTACAATCTTTCATCGCATCTCATCCACTCACATTTCAGGTATTCATCAACTTCTCTTCATCTTTTCAATTTGGATTACCTTAGGGTTTACTTCACAACCATGGGAGTTCCTAGTTTGATTCATGAACATGTTATAATGCTATGATTAGATTGTCACTAAATGTTTATGTTTGAATCATGCTGTTGTTTCCATCTGTTTTGGGGTTTAGAAGAGATCCCCTCGCTAAAACGCTCAGTGTGACCGTTTTAGCGCCCAGGCCCTGTTTCATACAAAATTGAGGGTCTACATTAGGGCATTGTGGGGTTGTAATTCATACATGTTTTGATCCAAATTCCCCACTACAAGAGTTCTAAATCTGGGAATTGTGGAATTGGATTCATGATATGTAATTGTTTGACATTTGGACTGATTTTCTCTTGTTTGTGTAGGCACAATGTCTTCTTCTTCTCAACCAGCTCCCTCTACACAGGGGAAGAAGAGATATAAGAAGCGAGCCCGAGTGGATCAAGGAGGAGATATTGAGGCTGAGCCTACCCCACAATTTGATGCTCATTTCTGGAAGAGTGAGGAACATGAGAAACGTTATACTGACAAGACTTCCAAGAGGCCATTTGTGAGAGAAAGAAAATTCGTCCTGGAAAAGGATGAATATCCTCAGTTTCAGTCTCAGCTGAAGACCAGGGATTGGGTAACTTTTGGAAAAATATTGGGTGATAGCAGCCCCAACATAGCAAGGGAATTCTTTGCTAATGCGTTTAATGGAGATCAAGGAAGCAGGAGGACCTTCACTAGCTGGGTGAGGGGAAAGAAAGTGAAGTACGATGCTCACACCATCCAAAAGCTGCTGAAGATAAGGTTCTGTGACTATGTCAATAATGCCAGTTGTGAGTTCAGGAAGAACTGGCAGAAAATTGAAATTCCACCAAGGAGAAGTGATCCAGACTTTGAAACCTGGACCAAGATGGGGGCAGCTGAGCCCATTTTGCAGACTATAGCCAAACCTGGTGAAACTTGGGAGCCAACCAAAGATAAGGTTGATCCTAAGTTGATTTGGTTGAGGCATTTAAATGGTGAGGCTAGAGTCTGGTTTCACTTTGTAATCTCAAATGTCATGCCCTCTTCCAACCAGGCAGAGGTCATCCTGAAGAGAGCTGTCCTGATTCACACTATCATGACCAAGGCGAAGGTGGAACTTCCTATTCTTCTTCAGGACAACATTTATGATATGGCTCACTCTGACAGTGACTCTGCTGCTTTGGGTCACTGTTCCTTGATTCAGCTGCTTTGTCAGAAAGCTGGTGTAGATGTTACTGATAATGGGGCACCAACTAAATTGCACCCTACAATTGATGCCGCAATGATAAGAAAGCAATTGAAGATAGGAGGAGGGGAGGCCACAGGATTGACCCCTGGTAGGAAGTCTACAGCTGAGAGTGATGATGAGTTAGAAGAGAGGCTACGGTCAGGGGAGCAATGGATGGTGAATACTGACTTCCGTATGAGACATTTGCGCAGGCGTCTCCGGTTTATGCAGTCCAGCCAGCACTCATTTCAGACATATATGGTGAAGATGATGAAATCTATATGTGAGGCTCAGGGCTTAGATGTTATTGATTACCAGCCTGCTGTTTACCCTCATTCTGATGAGGAGGAAGCCTTTGAGGCAATTGCCCGGACTCACTATGCTGATCATGTGGATGGAGCTGCGACTGCTGATGGTGCTACATCTTCCCATGCTGCACACACTTCAGAGAGACAGCCTGTTGTTGATGCCACTACCACAGAGACCACTGCTGCTGCTGCTGATCCACCTGCTGATACTGGTGCCATGGATGAGGACAGGGGTATTGATCCTGAGTACAACCCCTTGCCTACTGCTGATCCAGGCTCAGATTTGATGTTTACTGATGATGAGGAGTCTACTGACTAGACTCCTCATTTTGTTTTTACACATTTTCTGTTTTTATGGTTTTATTTTGGATACTTTTAGTTACTTTTGGTATTATTTTTAATTTTGTACATTTGTTAGTACATTGAGATTCTCTGTTTGGATGATGCACTTTTGAAATAGTACTGATGCTATTTGTTGATATGTGAATGTGTTTCAGAACTTGTCAACTGCTTTTTAGATTTAAATTAGTTGCTGGGGACAGCAACGTTTAAATCTGGGAATGGGGTGTGAATGAATGACATGATTGCAAAATTCCATGGTGATATCACACAGTTGATGATGACACACAGTTGATGAGCCACAAACAGGGAAACATCTCAATCCTTTCTTTTAAATTCTTGTGAATGTAGTTTTAGGTAGTTTAGGTAGTGTTGTATATGTACAAAGGTTGGATTTAGAGTTGAGATGATGTGAATTTTATGAGGATAGGATGATCAAAGTTTTACATGATTGATCAAAAAAATTTGATGCAATTTGAAATCCTTGCATGTGTGCTAAATGATATGTTTGCATGACTCATGCTATGTGAGGAGTAGAGAGATCAGTTTGATGTATATAGAGGAATTCAAGCATGCACTCTGAACTGTGAGACATAGAGCCTATACAGAAAATTTTTTGTTCAGAGAGCACTTCACTGTATGAGTAACTCTAGAACTTGCCCTGTTTCTAACTTGAAATAGTTCATGGTTTGTAAAGTAGAGTTTATTGAGGCATTTTTCTTTTGAACCAAATTTTCCTATTGCATGGAAGCCTTAAGCCTAAACTTGTTGTGATAAAACTAAGAGCCCTGCACTTATTCCAGATCCTAAGTTTTCAGATTATGTGTTCAGATAAGGGGTAAAGGATGAAAGCTCTGTTGGAGAAAGGTGTTTCTGCAATGAATAAAAATATTAAGTGTTAAGTGTTGGAAATTTGGAGAAAAAGAAGAATGAAAAGGAAAAAGGAAGTAAAGGCACAAAGTGCTTGGTTTGGAAAAGGAAAAGAAAAAGGAAATGAGGAAAAAGGGAAATCAAAACAACACAAAGTGTTGAAAGTTGGAAGAAAAGGAGGAAGGAAGTTCAAGAAAAAGAAAAGTTGTAGAAAAGGTGGTGAAAAGAGTAAATGAAAAGGAAGAAGAGAATGAGAAGGATTAAGGAGTACATAGATAAATTCAATAGTGATCCTCCTCTTATCTGAATCTGATTCATCTATCTAACCTTCTGCAACATCAAATCCTACCTTCAGCCAACTACGTGCCAAGCCATTTTCCTTCTCCTATACAGAATCCTATCCCTAGTCAAGTCATACCACCAAAGCCTCTTTTGTTCTGCTTATGAATCACTGTCACTATGGAAAGTGAGAAGATGGGCAAGCTTATAGTAGTTTGAGTGCAGTGGAGATTGAGTGATGAGTACACCCTTAGACACTAGAGTGCAAGAGAGTTTATTCTCACAATTTTTGAGAAGTTCCGAGTGAGGGGGTGTTTTGTGTTGAAGGTCTCTGCATTTCATCTTACTGATCTGTTGAAAGTCATGTGATGAGGTTAAGCAAGTCATAGTAAAAGATAGATTGCTGGGTTGTTAGATTGTATCTTGGAAAGTTGATCTGTCATATTTCAATCCAACCTCATAAATTTCATGTGTAAAGAATCTCAAGTCTTTCTCTGTCTTTAAAGTTATTGCTGAGGACAACAATATTCAAATCTGGGAATTGTGATGAACCCTTAGTTCATCATGGTTTTTAGCAGGAATTAGGATCAAATTGTGTGATTAAATGATGAAAAACAAGGTTAATGTCCTAAGATGTCCTCAATTACAAGTTCAAGAGCTTTATTGGAAATTTGTATGATTCTTGTAGGAAAAGCAAGCTTGAAAGGCAACTGGAGAAGGAAGAAGATTCTGGAGCTCAAGAGGAGAAAAATTGCCTAAGTGTTGAGCGCTAAAACGTCCACACTGAGCGTTTTAGCGCCCTGCTACAGGAAGAGGCCAAAACTTGCTGGTGATGAGCGCTAAAACGCCCACACAGAGCGTTTTAGCGCGCTGCTGCACTTAGAAGATGGAAAATTGCTGTAGAGAGCGCCACAATATTCTCAAGAACGCCACAAGGATTGATGCCATTGATAAGTTCAGAGATTCTCAAAAGCCAAGAGCGTGGATATTCCAAATCTGTCTTCAAAAGCCATGGTATATAGTGGGCAACAACCATATTGAGTTTAACCTAAAAGTGCTTACACATAAAAGAAAATAGACAGCCCAATAATCCAGCCCAATAAGCCTTATTACAAAAAGTTTAACAAAATATAAGAAAATAAAATTAAGTGCAGAATTTGGGCCAAGTAAAATAAAGCCTTCATGCATATCCATTGAGGCTTATTCTTCACTTCAATTTGTCCAAATCAAGAGTTTTAGCGTTCGAGTCAGTTAAAGTCAGTTGAGCATCCACCAAGTTTGGACGCTAAAATGGTCATTCTCTAACGTTTTAGCGTTTTTGTCAGTTAAAAGCAGTTGAGCATACGTAAAGCATGGACGCTAAAACGGTCACTTATGGACGTTTTAGCGCCCACATCAGTTTTCTGTTTTTAATTGTAACACTATAAAAGGCAAAGCCTTCACTCTTAGTAAAAGATCTGGAATTTTCTCAATCTTTCTTAAACTTTAGTCTAACTTCTCTCTAATTCTCTTAGTGTTTTAGTTTTTGTATTAGGATTTCTTTGTAATAGTTTGGAGATTGAAGACCTTCAACATGGAAATGAAGTTTGATTCTTCTTTTCTTGTCTATTCCTTAGTCATGTCTGAGTAGAGTCTTTGTAGTCTGAATGCAATATAACTCCATGATAATATTATGTTGATCTGATTAATATGATGAAGTATTTTTCAAGTGTTGATTTGAGATTTTCTGATTTAATTATTTCTATCAAGGAAGTAGTGTAGAACAGGGATGTTTATATGACTTCTGTATCTGATAATCTCAACATCAGAATTCTAGTACTCAAGGGATTGATGCTAGAGTTCTGATGTAATCTTAAGACTTTAGTATTTCATGCATGTATTAAGAAAGAGATCACCAAGGGATTGGGGTTTCTGATTAATGTATCTATCAGGGTAGTAAGGGATTACATCTTGATGATAAGTAAAAGGTTGATTAACATCACATGGAAAAGAATTCATCATATGATCAGTTTTTACATGGGTTATTATGGAGGAAAGTTGTTTTCTGACTACTTGTTGTTTTATTAATTCTTAATCCATATTTATTTTGTGTCAAATTACTTACAATCAATTTTCTGGTGACAAATTATTCATGACTTTTACAAATTCTTATCTGATTCAAATTAGTTTTCTATGGTTTATTGGTGCTTGAACACAATTCCTCGTGGGAACGATCTTTACTCATCATTTTATTTGTTGTACGACTAGTGCACTTGCTAAACGTCCAACAATAACAATATCATTTCCAAAATCTGTGCAATGCAGCATATTTCCATGTCATGTATGTATACATCCTACTGGCTAGAGAATAAAAAATGTAGGGATTACATACGTCTACAACCTACAGTACAAGGAACACCGCTTGTACCTCACGCACATAGTTGCCATCTTGTATGTCTCCACATACTCAGGATTACCGTCTAGGTGGTACACCACATACATATCATATGGAACTTGCACTCAATAAAACAGCTCAATAGCATTTCATTAATCATCACATAATTTCATAAAAACACATCATGCATATAAATCATCCCTCCATGAGGTATGGTGGAACCAATAATGGGCAAAATCGAGGACACAAAAGCTTACCTCGCAAGCTATCAATCCAACTAAAGAGTCCATACCAGCCCAAGGTCACCAAACAACACAATCACAATCTGTTTAGACCAGAAACCTTATCAACATACATAATCTAGAAGTTCATTACATTACGACAACATTTCCTTTTTCGTTTCATGCTCTTAGGCTTCTCCCAAAGCCATAAGCCTTTAATCCAAGTGATTCCGACTTAGTTAACTTATTACAGAGGTTCACATTAACCAATCATGGGTCCAGAAACCCAATCTACACTTGTGTTTGGACAGAAGAGTGCACCACTAGAAATTCTCAGAATATCTGGATATTTATCGGGGGCATATCCGGATATCCATATCCGGATATCATATCCGAATATTCATATCCACAAATCCCATATCAGGATATTTCGCAACAGAATGCAGTTTCTGCATTTCGCGAAGATATCCCTTCAAGGTTCAATTTTTAACACTCCACAATGTCCAAGCATGCATTTTTAGACACATTTAGGTCAGTGTTCATGTTGGTTACTTAATATCATCGTTTTACATGCCTAGACTTAATCTCTAACAAGGAAACTCATGAACAAAGTTCAAGAACATACCCCCAAGGCTCAAAATAGAAACAAGAGGTGATCTTGGAGCTCCCAATACAGCTCTAAGGTTCTAACTTCACAAGGCCACAAAAATGGCTATCAAGCTTGGTCCTTTCTTGCCAAAGGTAGCTTCTTGGAGCATCAAGTGCCAAGAAAATGTCTCCCACTTCACTAAACAAGAAGAACAGACCCTAAATTCACCTCACACATTGTCAACAACTCAGAAATGGAGTATCTCTCTCCCTCACAAGGTTCACTCACACTTATCTATGATGTTTAGGTGAAGAAAACATTAAGAAAAGTGATCATTTTAAGGTTTATATGGAGGAGAAGGGTGACAAGTGAGGAACACGAAACTTCAGAAATGGGGGCACGTAGAAACTAATGGAAATCAGCCTAGGGTTTTGTGCATTTAGTATATATAGGGACATTAAGTTTAATCTGTCGGTATTAGCACTAATAGCTCTCCTAATCATTTTAGTATCAAACTTCAGATTCTGAACCTAGCTATTTTTCTAGGATTTATCATATTTTTATAATCACTTTCGTAGCACTTTGTCGGTACGCGTTTTTACGTAGCCGATATTAGCCCTGACGTCAGTTCTCATTATTTTGACTTCAAACTTGCTATACTTGACCTAGATATTATTCTAGGAATATTCATGTACTTATTATAATTTTTCGGGATACTTCATCGGTACGCTCTTATACCGTGAAGCAGAACCGGTATCTGCACTTTTGATCAGAAAAGCGACTTTCAGCGTTATTAAGACCTTAATTATTTAAGTATTTCCATATTTATTCAAGTCAATTATGGAATTATTTAACAAACTCATTTAAATTAATTAAATTCTTAATTTAACGGTGCTGGTTCTTACACTTCCATATGGTAATCCTTTGGTAATGGAGTTAATCCCTGTTTGTGCTCCACCATGCCCTTGGGGGTAGTGGTTGGAGGTGGATGTTAATAATGTGTTATAACATGTTCATACATATATGTATGTATATTGGGTACATAGGATGTATCGGATCTCGGGCCAGCAGATAATTGCCTTCGAGCGTTACGGACTTCCACTGAATAGGTCTCCATGAGGGAGTTCCAATTAACCTGGGGTCATGGAGTTGTTATTCGTTGATGAGCACTCTAGGAATGTCTCGGGTGTATATAGATGAAGGGTGCCTTGGTTGATATTCTGGGAACACTTCCTTGGATGAGAACTCGTAGGCTATATGTCGAGGCCAATAGGCCGGATGTTGCGTGGCTGTGGCATTGACCATTTCAGCTTCATCGTATTGTTACTCCCTATGCATCCCTACTTCACTAAACCGCTTGCTTTATCCTTATTTGGTTGTTATAGTGCATTTCTGATTTACATCTAAGTGAGCCATTGGGCGGAGAAATCTCCAGAACCTCTGGGTTACTAAGATATATTCGTATATCTCATCCCGTTTTGGGGACATTATTTCAAGTAGTAGCAGTGGGGCTGGAGCTGTGGGCAAGAGGCCCATAGGATGAGCACTTGAAGATTGGAGCATTTTGCATTTTGGAAATATACCATAAAATCACAGTTAATTATATCACCACACAAGTAAAATTTGGTAAAGATTAGATCAATATTGGTTTAACAAACGCTTCATGCGTCATAGCTTGCAAATGACCACTCAAGGGATCCAAATAGGTCTTTTCGCTCACCAAGCAAATCAACCACCGAAGAAATAAGTTATATCCATAAATAACGCCACATTCTGAATGAATGAATATATATCAAAGATATCACGGATTCATGTATTTTTATTCATGTTGATTTCAATGTATGTAGCACAAATAACTACCAAATAACTTTTATTTTAAATTATTCATTCCAAATCGTTTCCAACTAAATGCAAAAAAATAAAAAAAAATACCAAGGTAATGTATTTATTTTGATCCAAATAATTTTGTTAACCCACTGTCACAAATATAAAGATATATCTCTAAAGCTTTCAATCAAATCCAACAAAGATCTCAAATCAAATAATTATAATAAAAAAAATATTGTTAAATATCTCCACCCACCTTTGATTCTAGTATATGGGTATCAAAATCGCATATATATTTTAATTTAAATTAAAATCCAAGAGATTGACATCTTGATGAGAAATCATTTAATTTAATAATGTAATAAGTCATACTGCAATTTCAAAAAGCGAAAATTCACTGGATAGAAATGTAATTATTTAAAATATATCAACATATCATAATAGAGAATAGGGCATTAAAGGCGCTAGACCAGTGGAATATATTACTCTATAGTGCATGAAAATGTCAACCGAGAAAAAAGAATTTGGTTCAAAATTATTTTTAATTTCTCTATCAGTAAACGATTGCATTGATAGTGAAGTATCATTATATTTGGTGAATTAAGTATCCGTGATCCCTTTTAAATTTAGTAAAATATGGTATCAAAGATATAGTACAGTAGTAAAGCTATCGATCAACGCAATACACACATATATATAGGGGAATGATCTGTTTACAAATTTTTTTTACAAATTGCACTATGTTCTTCCGGGAGAAGATAGTGTGACTAGTGTTCTCTCGGGAGAAGATAGTGTAGTTTGTAAGAATTTGTAAACAAAAAAGTTTGTAAATATAACATGTCCCTTATATATATATATATATATATATAGGGTTTTGTGTTTGTCATTTTAAATGACATAAGTTACGTCATTTTAGGAGAGAGATAGACACAGAAAAACGGAAATCATGGGAGAGAGAAAGTGGATGGTTTTTTTTAATTTAAAATTCAAATAAATTTTTTTTTTCTGTGTCTGTCTCTCTCTTAAAATGACATAACTTTATGTCATTTAAAATGACAAACACTTTTCTCATATAAATATATATATATATATATATATATATATATATATATATATATAAGGGTAGGATATTCTTACACCGGTGTAAGAGTTAGAAGTCTTACACTCAATCCTGACCATTGATCCACTTGTAACCAATGGCTCACATTACTAAAAAATTTGAGCCCTTATATAAGTGGGATCAGCGGACAAGATTGAAAGTGTAACTTACACTGTTGTAAAACGATCTTGACTCATATATATATATATATATATATATATATATATATATATATATCAATCATTGTTTTATATAGACAAAAAAAATCAAACCACTCGACTATTTGGTTGAATCAAAACAGAAATTTTGGAATCCCTAACCATAAAAACAAATTTCAAAATTCTCGATTCGTAAGTTCACAAAAATTATGAATTTAAGTATTAAACAATATTTCAATATTCATTATGCAAAAGCCCTACTATAATTGGGTTTAATTTTTTGAAAATTAGTTGATTTAAAAAAGAAAGCAACGAATTCAATTCCAAGAAATACTATCATGTCCAGCAACAAACAATTGGATCCTAAATCATATAATCTAGGCTTTGATACCAAATGTAAGAAAATTTCAAAATACGATTATATGAAATTAGAACACCAAAAGAGTTTAGGCTTACTTGCCAATGATTTGATTCTTGATATTGATATTTTGAAGGCTTTTTTGCTCGATGCTCCTGCAAGATTGGAAAGAACAGGATCTTCCTCTGCATTTCACACCACTCCCTGATCACAACTGTTGATGGGTCAAGTTGTGGAGTGTCAATTTTTCAACACATTATGCGGAGGGACCAAGCCTAACTTATTAACCCTAGCCCCCTTCCTATCACGGGCCAATAGGTTAGGCCTACATTGTTATTCGTACCAATCAGTTTACAGATATCCAAACCCAAATTAAAAGGATCTCTAATTAACTGGGGTTTATACTGCACCCCTATATGTGTAACACCCTAAAGTACTCCGGTTGTTAACATACATGATATTTAGCATACACAGCGGAAGAGTTTATTGAAAGATTAATAAAACGTCTCTTAAAAATACGAGTAAACTTTTTCCAAAATATTCTCTGAAGACTTTTCCAAAAGCGTTCACATTATATATTACATTAGCATACTTTTAACACCGTAATCTACTATCTAAGTCCCATTAGCCTTTACTAGTGGCCATTGACCAACCAGATACAACAAGTGTCATTCCTGAAGTAGTCTCACGGACAGCGTAATGGCTATTTAACAGATAACTGGGAGATAAGAATCTCACACACAATCACACTTGATAAACACAGTTAAATAACAGACAGCTTGCAAGTCCCACACGGACTGCAATCCCCTAATTAAGGTTAGTGCATACATAATGGCTCAGTGCCCAAATTAATGCATCCATACATCATGTCTATATTTTCTTATCACATGCAACTAAAATAACTCATAACAAATACAACCATAATCCAAAAGCTCAATTAATAATAACCCTGAGCATTATTACATACAGCAATATAGTCTCAAAATAATCTAACTAGTCATGTCAAAACACTACATATGCATATCACAATATATTAGCGTAAAATAAACAGCAACCTTAATCCACTAATCCATAGTTGGGCCCTTGCCTTTAGACTGCTTACTGCTACCATGGGTACCTGAAATGATGTCCCCAAAAAGGGGTGAGATAGCAACATCTCAGTAAGCTCAAGGTTCTTAGAGGATCGTCTAATCCCCTGAGCCCACTTCCTGCATGACAAGTCAGATATAAAGCATAAACATATAGCATAAACATAGCATCATATTTCATCCTTTGGTTAACTATTCAAGGGCTCTCCCCAAGAATAGCTAACTGACATGTTCAACATACCTAGTGTGACTCCCAGGGTCAAGCCATAGGCAGTCAACACAAACTGTAGTATGAAATAACTCTGAGGGTCAAGTCATAGGCAACCTGCATACATATTCACTGGCCAGGAACCTCATCAAGATACACGATCAGTGCATCATCAAAACATCAAGAATCATATAACATCTATATGAATATAAATGAATGCACATATACCATATATCACATACTTTCGTACAATTCAACCATAATTCCCATCATCATGGTGGGGCCACAAGAGATAGGAGCAACCAAAACCAGGAGCTTACCTCAAGGAACTTAGCATAAGCCCACACTCCGATATAATACATATGCTCTAAAACAATCCTAAAGTGCAAGGTTCTCTAGGCACGCCTAGAGTGGGAACTATTTATATGATTAATTACACAATAATTAATCAAGTCATATTCAATACTTAACCATTTAATGATCCCACTTTTCATACTCATATGCCAATAATATGCCCATTACAAGTGTAGACTATTTATTACTTAATTACATATTTTTAGTGCATTATGAAGTATTAACTTGTTACATAAGCACCACATGATTCACACACTTTGCATAACCTTAGCACCACACTCTAGGACCACTAATGTAACTTAGATTATTTTCAACACTTCCAAGTTATAATACTCCTTCATGGCTGAATTATATCCTAGGTAAATCCTAGGTTAGATATTCAATTTACAAGTTGATTTAAGCCTTGAACACACCTTAAACATTAAATCATCCTTCAACACAATTTTGCATGTAAAACCCTAATTAATTCATACATAGCCAAAACCTAAAGGGTGTAATTCCTTAGGATTTTCATTCATTAGATTACATGCTCATGTGACCATAGACTAGTCTTAAGCCTGTGTTGTTAACTAGCTCCATAATTAGGTTTAATTAGCAAATCGTAATTATCTTTGATTAGAAACCCTAGGTTACTTTAATTTTAAGGGTTTTTATATTATTAGGTCACTTAATCATTCACACATAGTCACATTAGGTTTTAGTTCATTAATTTCACTATTTACATAATTAGTGCTTCTAAACCCTAATTAGGTTCATTTTTAGGGTTTTATAATTAATTAATCCATTATGCATGGTCCACCTCACTTTAACCCTTGATTAGTATCCTAATTAGGTCTTGAAACAATTTTTAACATACTAATCCTAAGTTGTCTCACATGGCCGAATAGTGTAGGAGGGAAAGTTAGGGTTTTTAACTTGTTAACATCACCATTTCTTCACTTAATTAGGTCCTACACTTAATTACTCCACTAATCCATCATTTCATTAAATTTTAGACATGAAATCCTAATTACAAATCATTAGGGTAGATTTGACATGATAGTATCATTAGGGTTTAAATTCCATCATTAAGCAAGATTAGTGTCCTTTAGCTTAAAAATTCCATTTTTTAACATTTTTCTTGGTTCAACTAATGATTTTTCACACTTTCCAACATCAAGGACCCATTTTTATCACAATACAACATTAATCCCATAAACAACCTGTGTTGGTCGAATGATATAGGTGGGTGGGGGAGGGTTTTGGTCACCATTTCACCAAGTATTCATCCTTACTTCTTCAAGTTAGCTCCAAGGCTTCAAGCTTCCATTTTTCTCAAGCAAGGATGCATCTTTTTCCACAAAGAACACACCTTTAAGAAAGACTCAAGGTTAGAACTCAAGAACATAACTCAAAGGTGAGATTTTTCAAGAAAAGATTGAAGAAACTTACACTAAAAAACTTAAGGAAACAAGCACCAAAGGAGTGTTATTCAAAGAGAAATCAAATTATCATCTCCAAGGCATGAACAAGCTCCAAAATCATTGCTTCTTAGGGAGGGATTCACCACAAAAATTGGGATTCCAAGAATAAAAATGGTATGTTCTTGAAGAGGAGGATGCAAAGAACTAGTTTTTTTAAGGAACTTTGGTGATTTGATAGAGTTTTGGTGGTGGAAATCTAGAGAGAAGGAGGAGGAACTTTGAAATTCAAAATTGGTGGAGAGAGAGAGAGAGAGAGAAAGAGGCGCTGAAAAGGGAGGAAGGAGGGCTGCCCTAGTCTTTTAGGGTTTTGACCAAGTCACTTAAGTGACTTTCTGTCCTTTAGTGATACCAGTGTAATTTTTTCTCTGAACTGTTATAAATATTTCCACCCAAAACCCCCACGACTCTAACCTTAAGTAATTAATATTAAGTTTGTCTAATTATGATGTTCCTAACTTAAAAATTTGATTAGTAGGTCACAGATCCACTTACTGCTATTTAATTGCACTGTAGTCTTTACTGGTGTTCTTAAATATACCCAGATTTCATAATCTTCTTAACTTTAACATTATTGGTCTAATTATGAATTTTTAGGCATATATTTGTCTATCTTTTCTTTTTCTCATCTTTTTCCCGTTCCAGAATTCTACTGGCTTCTCTTACAACAAGTACAAAATACTCGGCACAAGTGACTTTTCCAAAATACCCCAATATAGGTATCAAACTTCGTCAAATCATATACTAACCTCATCTATGATAATCATATCATCAAAATATCTCTCTAACTCAAATTTGCTAAATTAGAGCTATTCTACTGACTGTTACTGTGTTAGCAGTCAAAAATAACAGATGAAAATTCACCTGTGTAAAATACTATCAATATGGATATCAAAGTTCCTAGAATTTCATCATCATTCTATAATAGCCCTAACCTAATTAATTAGCAAATTACATGTAATTAAATAATTAATCATGTTTTAGTGAGTAAAATTAAGTATAAGGCTTAATTAAATGAATCTGAGTCACTTTGAAGTTAAAAAGTGTACTCAGTGAAAATTAAGGGGTATAAATGGGTACTGGCAAAAGTGCCCAAAATATAAAAATAAAAATAAAAATATTCCTAGAAAAATATTCCAGACTTTTGGGTAAAGTTTGATAATTAATGGAGTTGAATAGATAGATGAACCAATACCCACAAAAGCCACTTAACATAAGTTAAGTGACCAAAGCTACAAAAAGAGTCCCATTTCCCCCCAATCCCTCGTCGAGAAACAGAAGCAAAAGAAGGAGAAAGAAGGAGAAGGAGAAAGGAGGGAGGAAGAGAGAGAGAGAGAGAGAGAGAGAGCAAATCTTAACCGATTGGAGTGATTCAAAAGCCTAAATCGCTTAGAATCTCGCCTTCATCATCAATCTAAGCTCGGTTCTTAGTGGGGAGTGTTGTGTTGTGGGATATTGCCCCTCAAAAAATTCGACCCTTTGTGGAATTTTGGGGTTTTGAGTGCTTCAACCTCCATTGAAGCTTGAGGAGCCATCAACCCTTGGTTGTGCAACCATTGATGGTAAGATTCTACCCCTTGAACCTTATTTTCATGGAAAATTGCATGAGTTAGGGTTCAATGAATAGTAAATTGGGGTTTTTATGAAATGTGATTAAATTAGCTATGATCTAGGAAGAATGGAGCTTAATGTATGTTATGAGAAATGCTAGGAATGATGATTAATCGGTGAAAATGAGCTTAGATAGTTATATGACTATACTTTGAATATTGCAAGAATATGATACTTGGTTGTGAGTTTTCTTGCAATTATGATCAATGGTTTGGCTTGGTTGATTGATGATTGTGTCCTTGTGATGTCTAGGATTGAGACATTTGGACCAACCGTGAGTGATCAACCATCGGAGCAAGCTATGGAGCTTGATTAGCTCTTTGGAATAGGTGAGCTCATGCTAAGTTAATATGTAGAGTTGATGTGGTAGTAATGGATATAAGTAAATATTCATTGGATAGTATGATTGATGCTATGGCACCTTGGTATAGGTGTGTTACTTGTAAGTCATTGTTGAAACCAAAGTTGATTGGTTGCTGAACCTGTTGGTGGTGAACAAAGGTTGACTGAAGCATTAAGGTAAGCCTTCGGACCTTGGGTGTAATTCCCTTGATTGTTCCACCAAGCCCTGAAAGGGTAGTGGTTGTTGATAGTGTATATAAATGCAATGAAATAGTGTAATGCTTTGTTATACGTATGTGTATGCATTTGGTGTGGCATAGGATGGTGTTTCCCTATGTTGGTATGTTGCATGACGATGCGTAAATCATACTTGGTAGTTAGCTGGCCAGTAGGACTATTTTCATCTGAGTTTCCTTAGGACAGCTTGAGAGCTCGAGGGATTTCTCCTGGAGATGTTATTGCACTTTGCATAGATATGTATTTACTGCATTATTATTGTTATTGCTATTACACTAATATGGAACTGTGGGGTGGAGAGATGCTCCAAGGACCCCTGGTTTACTGGATATATTCGTATATCTCACCCCGTGTTGTGGGTACCCCCTTTCAGGTAAGGATGCTGCAGGAGCCTCTGGTGGCAAGTGGCCATATCTGGATTAGCATATGCATGAAGTGTTGCATTTTTTGAGATTATACATGTTGTTTTGTAGCTCACATGTATAGAATTATAATTAATAGGCAATGATAGATTTATGATTTGTATATTGGAATGGACTTAGCCTATGCTCATGCCTTTGGTCATCTCTTTTGTTGATGGGAGCCAAGGGAATGATCATAGTGTTTTGTAAGCTAAGTTCCATAATTTGTAATGAATATGTACTGTAAATGATGCCTACTTGAAATTCAATATATGCATGTTTTTTTATGTATTGAGTTATTGAATTGGTTGGGCTGAGAATCAATTAGGTACCTTTTGTTTAAATTGGGAAACTTTGAGAAAACAAAGGTTATGCTGCCCAAATTCTAGCTAAATCTCATGAGGAGAGGTTGGATAAGTGCTAGGATTAAGTTTTGAGGCATGAACAATTGGGGTTTGGAATAGGGATGTATCTTTCCCTAGACTTGGACTTGAAAAATGAGAGATTGTGAAATTTCCTGGAAGCGCGCTAAAGCGCCCTGGAGCGCGCTTTAGCGCCCTGCTGCCCCTGTGAGAGCCAATGCTCTCTGTCTCCTTGCGCTGGAGCGCCCAAAGTGGGGCTTAAGCGCCCAGGATTTCGCGCTTCAGCGCCCTGGTTTGCGCTTAAGCGCCCTTCGCTGCAGAAAGAGGGGAGGCTTACTGTCTCCGCGGGTTTTAGCGCCCAGGGTTGCGCGCTTGTGCGCCCTGGTTCGCGCTTGGGCGCCCTTAGCCACTAAAGGAGGTGATGCTTCTGTCTCTGCGCGCTAAAACGTCCCAATGGGAGCTTAACCGCCCAGGATATCGCGCTTGAGCGCCCTGGTGCGCGCTTAAGCACCCATTTACACAGAAAGACCTGATGCTCTCTCCCTCCGTGCGCTTAAGCGCCCAGATGGAGGCTTTAGCGCCCGATAACGCGCGCTTGAGCGCCCTGTAGAGCGCTGAAGCGCGCGGGGCCTGTGTCCAACATACTCTTTTGTTGCTCTAATTTGTCATAACGCGAGCTACAGTGCTCCAAATGAGACACGGTTCGAAGCCACGCATAGCTAATGATTAGAAGAAGACATTTAATAATCTTTGGTCTAAGGATATAAGAATATGATGTTAAGCTTAACACATTTTATTCCGCAATGTAATATGGTCATGATCACGCAATTGGGTATTATAAATTCGGCATGTTTTAAAATGAAAAATTTACCCGGATTTTAATTGAACCCATGTGATTGTAACTACGCTTAATATCATAATGCGATGTTAACAAACCGTTTCTAGAATGGGGTGTTACATTTTATGGTATCAGAGCAGGTTCATCGGGAATAACTGTTAGCTATTGTTGAGTATGCTTAGTGTTTTATGCTTTATAGTTGTTTTAATACTCTTGATGATTATTGCATTTGTGATCACTAAGTGTGGGCCTGATCAACTCACTTCTTTGTGTAACATGTGTAGTGACATGACGAGGCACCGAAACAACCGCGGATCATCAAACACCAATGCTCAGCCAGAACCTGTTTTGGCTGCTCTAGTGAGGCCCAGAAGTGGCTGTGGGGCAACGGGCGTACAACCTGATCCCGTGGCTGAAGCTCTTGCAGCCGTTCAGAGGGAGTTGGCTGCTAGCAGGCAAGCCAATGAAAATCTAATGAAAACAAATGAAGACTCGCGGAATGCTATGGCCGCGATGATGACCGAGTTGAGGACATTGAGGGGTCCTAGGCCCGTGAACCGGCTACCCACTCCTCCTCCTCACACTGCGACGCCTTCCCCACCTCCTTCACAAGAAGAGGGTGTAGCGGGTAACAATGAAGGTGAGGCTAGTCATCACACAGAAGTTCGTCAACCCCGTGTAGAGCATGTTGATGAACATGAAGCTGAAGAGAGAAGATTGATGGCTTTCCGAAAACACAAACCTCCTTCTTTTAAGGGAGGTTATGAGCCAATAGCGGCTGCAAAATGGCTCCAAGCTATGGAGAAGATATTCAGGGTGATGAGATGCCCTGATGCAATGAAGTTGGCCTACTCTGTTTATATGCTGGAAGTGGAAGCGGAAGATAGGTGAACTAATACCATGCAGCCATTAGAAGCTGAAGGCCGGGAGATCACATGGCGGTTGTTCGAGACGTCGTTCTTGGACAACTACTTCCATAGGGAGGCTAGGGAACAAAAGCAATATGAGTATAACGATCTCAAGCAAGGGTCAATGTCTATTGATCAATACTTCAGTAAGTTCAATGAGTTGGTGAAATACGCCAACTATGGGCGAGCCTTACCCACTCCGGCTGAAATGACCTCCAAGTTCCAATGGGGTCTTAATGAGAAGATGTCTCGGAAGATGTCAAATTGTGACATCCGAGAGTTCAGTCGGTTTGTAAATCAGTGCAGGAAGGTAGAAGAAGTGTACAAGGTGTCCCAAACCAAGAACTCCTCTGAGGCCCAAGCACCTAACGCCAATAAAGCAACGGCCTCAGGTTATTGGAAGAACAGAAAGATGCAAGGCAAGAAGCTGAATGTGAATAATCCTTTTGACTTGTTCAAAAAGCCCGGGACTCAGAAGAATTTTGTTGATAGAGGACCTCATCCCAAGTGCAAGGGATGTGGCAAGGAGCATAGAGGTCCATGTGCTACCGGTGAAGTGATCTGTTTTAAACGTGGAAGATCCGGTCACTATTCCAGGCAGTGTCCTCAGAACGAAGCGAGGACTATGGCAGTTCAAGCTACTGCTGTTCCTGTCTCTGTTGTTCCACCTATGCTAGAGTCTCAAACGGTTGGTAGAGTATATACCATGGACCGTCAACAATCAGAGAAGGCTCCGAATCTAGTGAAAGGTACAATTTATATTGATAATATGGATGTTGAAGTGTTGTTTGACTCAGGAGCTACACACTCCTGTATGTCCGATTTTATGGCCGTTGGGCTAAATATGCAAATGTACGACATTCGCCCTCCAATGAAAGTGGTTACTGCTACTGGAGAGGAGTGTTATACATTTGTGTTATGTAAAGATGTTGAGTTCAAATATGAAGGCCGAGATTACGTGCTGGATTTTATTTGTTTACCTATGATCAGCCTTCAAGTTATCTTAGGAATGGACTGGTTGTCAAAGAACTGTGCTATGATAGACTGCTGTGGTAAAAGGATTGTGCTTGCTGCTGATGATTCTGCTACTAGTTCTTCCCCATATCTATCTGTGTTGCAGGTTAGAAAGGCTTTGAGGGCCGGGGCATTGGGATATGTCTTTGTGGGGGGTTTAGTAGGTGGAAGTCATGAGGAGATTGGCACTATTTCCGTGGTGAAGGAGTTTGTGGATGTGTTTCCAGATGAAATTCCGCAACTTCCGCCTCATAGAGAGATTGAGTTCACGATTGATCTATTGCCTGGTGTGGGGCCTATCTCTCTGGCTCCGTATCGGATGTCACCACCGGAATTAGCCGAGTTAAAGAAGCATATTGAGGAGCTTTCGGCTAAGCAGTTTATCAGGCCAAGTGTGTCCCCGTGGGGAGCACCAGTTATATTTGTTAAGAAGAAGGACGGTAGCATGAGATTGTGCACTGATTACCGTCAATTGAATAAGGTTACCATTAAGAACAAGTATCCTCTCCCTCACATATATGATTTGCTTGATCAGTTGAGGGGTGCTTGTGTTTTCTCAAAGATTGATTTGAGGTCGGGTTATCATCAAATCCGAATTAGGCAGGAAGATATTCCGAAGACTGCCTTTCGATCTAGATATGGACATTATGAGTATCAAGTAATTCCATTTGGACTCACTAATGCTCCGGCGGTGTTTATGGATTACATGAATCGCATATTTAAGCCGTTTCTGGATCAATTCGTGATTGTGTTTATTGATGATATCCTGATATATTTCAAGAGTAAGGAAGAGCATGAGGGTCACTTGAGAACTGTGTTGCAAATTCTCAGAGAGAAACAGTTATATGCAAAGCCTTCTAAATGTGAATTTTGGCTTTCTCAAGTGCAATTTCTGGGTCACGTTATCTCTGCTGATGGAGTGGCGGTTGATCCTAGCAAGATAGAGGCAGTTGTTGATTGGGAGAGACCCAAGACGGTAACGGAAATAAGGAGTTTTCTGGGTTTGGCTGGTTATTACCGAAGATTCATTAAAGAATTTTCGGCCATGGTTTTGCCATTGACCCGTTTGACCCGGAAGGATACTCCATTCATTTGGACGCGGGAATTTGAATAATGCTTTCAGAGCCTTAAGGAGAAATTGACGACTGCTCCAGTGTTAGTACTTCCCGATCCGGAAGGTGAGTTTGAGTTATACAGCGATGCTTCTAAAAAGGGACTGGGTTGTGTGGTGATGCAGGATAGGCGAGTGGTAGCGTATGCATCAAGGCAATTGAAACCGCATGAAGAAAATTATCCGACCCATGACCTTGAGCTTGCTGCAATTGTTTTTGGATTGAAACAATGGAGGCATTTCTTGTATGGAATGAAGTTTGCCTTATTCAGTGATCACAAGAGCTTCAAGTACTTGTTTGATCAAAAGGAATTGAATATGAGACAACGACGGTGGACCGAGTTCCTAAAAGACTATGACTTTGAATTGAAATATCATCCTGGCAAGGCTAATGTTGTAGCTGATGCACTGAGCCGTAAATATGTGAGCTTAGCAAGCATGATGATTAGAGATTATGATGTGATTGAGAGGTTCAGAGATATGCAATTATCTAAAATCTTTCCATGTAGAATTTGTGGCATTGAAATTACAAGCATTGAAAATGAA